>NW_011494752.1:3138691-3140060 GCF_000754665.1 Bison bison bison
GGAGGGCATCCAACACCTGCAACCTCCCCCTCCCCCATCTCTCCACACAACCAGGCCATTCACCCTGGCTGCTGCGGTGCAAGCCTCCACCTGCAGGCAACTGCCACCCCAGGGCAGGCAGAGGGCCAAGGACCTGGCTTCCTGGCCTCCCTCCCATCCCCTGGAATCCAGAGTCTGAGGAAGAGTTGGGGGCAAAGGGTGAGAGTCCTGGGAAGGCCAGGCCTGCTGAGGGCTGGCAGAGGAGCTCCTGCGGCAGGGCACACAAGGTCAGGCTGCAGAGCATTCCCAGTCAGACAGTTGTTTGCATAAAAGCCAAAAGCCACTGCACCTGGGGTGGGGAGGCCCTCTGGGGAGGTACTCCCTGGCTTGAGGGGAGAGGGGGAAGGAAGGTGTCATGGAAAGTCCCTGAAGGACACGGGGTGTTGAATTTGCTGCGGTTTTGTTTTTAACTCTGTCTTGACCTGTGAAGTAGGCAGCTGCCTCCCTTCCCCCCAAATAACAGACCTTCCCCCAGAATAACTGAACATACCCAAGGAAAGAGCCTGCAGTGGAAAGAATGGGGTTAGAGGGCCTGCGGGTGATGTCAAGCATCCCCCTTCCCCAGGACTAAGGGGGCAGGGAGCCCCAGAGCAGCCTTTTCCCATCACCTCGCCTTTCCCCTCACCCCCCCCAGCGCCCCCCACCCCCGGGCCCAGAAGGGCTGCCTAGTCAAATAAACCACAGCTCTGGGGGTGGCTGGTGGATGGGAAGTAGGGGGGCAGATGCCGCCTCCTCCCCCAGGCTCATCCTTCCAGGGCTTCCATCCCCATGCCACCCCCACTGGAATCACATCCTCAGCACCTCCACCTCCCTCTCCTCACACAGTGTGTGTGTGTGCCCACGATGGGGGAAAGCGGGAGAAAGCAGACCAAATCACTGAATCCAGCAGAGCCCTGAAGTCTCCAAAAAACAAACGCCGGCCTCATTAACTCCAGCTGAGTGTCCAGACTCCTGGGTTCCAACCTCAGCCCTGCCGCTCTCTGGGTCACCCTGGGCACTTTGGTTTCTCTCTCTGCGCCTAGATTCCACCCCCACCCTACCCCGCCCGGAGTCAGGGGTTTCTGAAGTTCTTTTCCAACAGACTCAGCCTGGCCTCAACCCCACTGCTCTAGCCAGGGCTTTCCCATTGTCCAGAAACAAGAATAGGAGAGAAACAGGGTTTTGTCCGCTCTTCCTTCTCTCCCCCAAAACTCAGGCACTGGGAGGGAGGTGGGGCGCTGGAGCCAGGAGACTGGAGGCCTAAGATTTTCCCAAGTGGTCACAGGAACCCGTTCTATAAAATTCCAACCCTGGCCCACAAGCTGGGGGTGGGGTGGGGACAGGGCAGTGG
>NW_011494752.1:3141018-3156555 GCF_000754665.1 Bison bison bison
ACCGGAGCCTGCCGCGCCCGCGGGGTCCTGCCTGGGCTTCGCCCCTAGAGGCCCCGTGGTGCTTGGATGCGGTGTTCAGACCTCCCTCCACCCACCCGATCTCTCAAGGCCTTCACCCAGCCCACCGACTCTCCATGAAGAGCAAACTAATAATCCCCTTGCTCCGCGACGGATGGGTTCATTGCTGGGGCGCCGCGCGAGCCTCCTGCTGCTGGCCCGGGAATAAAAGGCGCATCTTCGATGGCTTCGGCGGGGCCCGGTGAGCTGAAAGTCAGCCCTCCCCAACCCAGCGCGCCCCCTGGCAAGGCGGGCCGGCCTTTCCGCCGCAGAGGCGGAGGTGGCTCTCTGGAGCCAGACGCCCGCATTTCCGCGAGGGTTCGGCCCGTCGGGCGCCAGAGATCTAGAGGAGGCAGGGGAGAAGGGAGAAGGAAGGGCGGGCGGTGGGTGCAGATCACGTGTTGCGGAGCCAGAGCTACTGCTGGTTGAGTCCCCGGATGACTCCTACTCACCCAGGCGCCCCTTCCCACCCCTAGCTCATCCCTTGGATGTTTGGGACAGACCAGCTTGGGAGAAGGTAACCAAAAGGTGGGAACCTGTATGGGACTGATCTGATCCATGTAAGAGGGCTATGGGTGGTCCAAGGCTGGGAGAGAGGAGATACGCTGGAATCTTTTGGAAAACCGAGATAGGAATGCCCACTTCTACTCTGCTGTGGATCTAACTCAGGGCACCAGTTGGGCACTAGATGCAGAGGAACATGCCCACTGGCTGCAGGTTTGTGGGGTGTCGGTGGCCCATTCTGTCCCTGCCTACAGCTTCCCCTCAAACTCAAAGGTCACAGGGCCCAGCTCCACTACAGGGATCCCTAGAGGGACCCATGGGGTGGAAGGAGTAGCATTGACCTCCCACTCTTCCTCAGTCTCCCCCAAACCACCTCGAGGTAAACCCAATCCAAGTAAAAACAAACTGCTTACCATGAAAACACAGTTTTTGATAAACGGCCCTCCAGATGCCCAGCAAAGAAAAACTGGCCCCTTCAGTGGAACAGACCTGGGCTTGTAAGAGGACGCCAGAGGCCATCACAGCTCAACCCATATGCAGTTGAATTTCAGGCCTCATTAGGGCCTGGTACAGCACAACACTTCTCAGCCCAAGTGGTACCCCCACTTCCCAACACCCCTTCCTGTATAAGGATCATGGGGGACCCCTGGGGGCCAGCCTCAGCCCCCAGGATCACCCACTCCCCTGAGGCCCTAGATTCCAGTCTTCAACACCCAACTTCCCTAAGATCCAGTTCCTCCTTCTCCCCACCCGCCCCCCAACTCCCCACCCCAGCTGGAAGCTCTGTGGGAAGAGACTACTGCACACCTCATACCCCAGCCCCAAAGCTGAGGTTCTGCCACTGACCCCTCACCCCACCCCACTGCTGGGCAAGTTGGACCAATCCCTGACCTCTCTGGGTCATCTTTTCTGCCTGCCAGACCAGATCAATGGTTCAGTCTTGAAAACTTTTTCTAAATACACCATGACGCCAAACTCCCAGATAGAAAGACAGTGCTCCCCCCAAAGCTCCCCAGCCTGCCCTAAAACCCCTACTGGAACCCTTGGACTCCCAGACACTGTTAGAAAAGTGGTCATGTAGCTGGTTCAGAAGAAAGGATCCTTCCCAGTGGCCTTGGACTCCCCTGCCTCTCTCTTTTCCTCCCTCCCTCCCTCCTCAATGTGCCTGGCACTGGAGCAAGAGGAAGGAGCCAGGCAGGGCCACTGAGCCGAAGCTGACCCCTTAGGCCTGCACTGGGAGGTCCTCCACCCATGAACTTGGAGGCTGCCTACGTTTCATTGACCAGGGTGTCTGGGGAGCAGGGAGAGAATGAACTGGCCAGAGCTTTGTCTGTCTGGACGACCTTCCCAGAACATCCTAAGAGAGGTGGGCTCCCCTAGAATCCTGGGCATCTGTTCCCAGAGTCCAGAAAGTTGGCACCAGCCCTCTCTGACCTCCATACGTGAGCAGGCAGGGAGGCCCACCCTGTGGCCACACCCTCCCACAGGTCCAGGTGTACCCAGGACAGCTCTAGACCTTGGTGCCCAGCTCACAGCAGCCACACTAGCCCCAGGAGCTGGTGTCTATGATGTGTCCATGATGTGCAGCAGGCCTTTCAGGGCCAACCCGCTGCATAGGCCCCACATCACCCTCTCTCAGGGCCTGCGTCCTCTTCAGCAGGGGGAAATGTGGGGAATTTCCTTTCCTTTCCCACAGCTTTTTTCTGATTTCTGAAATGTTCTTTAAAAAGCACGTTTTTAAAGATAATCAAACCCAATAACTTAAAATTGAAAAGACATTATCTGAGGCTCTAGCCTGTACTTCCTCTACCTTCTTCCACCAGCCCAGATTTCCTTATAACCACAGGCCTCCGCTATCCGGCACGGCAGCTCTCCTTGGCAGTCCCTTCTGCTGTCTGGCCTCTGCGGGTCATGCTGCATCCTTGGAGCTGGGGAATCTTGCCCTGAGTCCCTCTGTGACCTGAGGGTCCCTCGTCCCCCACACTGTCAACTGCTGGCTCTCCTCCAGCAAGCCAGCGATCTCAGCCAGTCACCAAGGACGTCCGGCTGCTGATTTCCAGTATCCAGCTCAAGGCTGAGCCAGCTACCTCCAAAGGCCCCCAGCAGCCCAGGTCCGTCAGAGGGGCCAGTACTGAGAAGAATAGGGACAGAGAACAAAGGACAAGGCAGGGAAGGACTGTGTTCACCACTCGTGAGATGGGCTGAGCCTGACCTCTGTCCCTAATTGTATCTATGACCTCAGGGGGCAGGGGGGACTCTCCTTGAACCTCAGTTTCCCATTTGTAAAATGGGAATGATATCTACCTCACATATTCCAACTAGCTGACTGACATAGAAAGGCTTGGTCTCCTGCCCTGTGCCTCAGGCGATGAGAGGTCACTGTGTGCTATCTTTATGCAGCCTAAATACCTGGACATGCTTAAGAGGGGACTCGGGGACTTCTCCGGTGGTCCAGGGTGAAGAATCCACCTTGCAATGCAGGGGACACAGGTTTGCTCCCTGGTTGGGGAACTAAGATCCCACGAGCTGTGAAGCAACTAAGCCTGCGCACCACTAGAAAGTCCATGCACTACAAGGAAAGATCTTGCGTGCTGCAACCCAGCCAAATAAATAAACTAAAAAAAAAAAAAGTGACTCATTCTAACCCTGTAACTCACCCCAGCCTGGACCCCTCGCACCCATACTTTGGAAGTTGGTGCTGGGCATCCATGGCCAGCACATAAGCCAGTACCAGCCAGCTCGAGCCCAAGGAGCAGCCACTGATGAGATGGTTCTGGGAACCATGGCAGGTGGCAGGTTGCACTGGTCCCTGGCTCCTCAGATCTTGCTAAAAAGAAACAAAATCTTCACCCCTCTCATTTCTGGACTGCAGTACTTTCTTCAGGGTAAATCCCCAGCAGGTTCCAGGCTGAGCATGGATGAAGCCTGTCTGCCCATCTCTGTCCGAAAGGCCTGACTCCCCGGCCTCTCCTCTCCTCAGGATTAGCCGAGGTTGGGGTGCTTTGGTCACAAGTGGCCGCGCTGGGCCTGCCAAGTCTGGCCTGATGGCTGGCTGTGGTGGCTGGTTCTTCTCAAAGTCCCCCTAGGACAACACCACTTGCCAGCAGGAGGGCTGCAGAGAAGGAGGGGCTCTCCAGGGAGGATCCCCTACCGGCGGTTTAGGAATTCCACCTGGCAGTCAGGCAGTCGTGGGGGAAAAGAACAGCCAGGACCTGGCTCTCCCACTGTGATTTGGGGCCATTCTGAGGAGTCCGTTTCCTCACCTGCAAAATGGGATACCACGTCGTGCCCAACCAATTGAAAAGACAAAGCTTATACAAAATTAAAGAATGAATCGCATGTACTGATTCATTGTACCAATTCATTCATGTACCGAATCACATGTATGCTCAGTCATGTCCGACTCTTTTCGACCCCATGGACTGTAGCCTAACAGGCTCCTCTGTCCATGGGATTTTCCAGGCAAGAGTACTAAAGTGGGTTGCCATTTCCTTCTCCAGGGGTTCTTCCCGACCCAGGGATCAAACCCGGGTCTCCCGCATTGCAGGCAGACGCTTTACCCTCTTAAGCCACCAGGGAAGCGACCCCATGGACTATACAGTTCATGGAATTCTCCAGGCCAGGCTACTGGAGTGGGTAGCCTTTGCTTTCTCCAGGGGATCTTCCCAACCCAGGAATCGAACTGGGGTCTCCCACATTACAGGCGGATTCTTTACCAGCTGAGCCACAAGGGAAGCCCAAGAATACTGGAGTGGGTAGCCTATCCCTTCTCCAGCGGATCTTCCCAACCCAGAAATTGAACCGGGGTCTCCTGCATTGCAGGTGGATTCTTTACCAACTGAGCTATGAGGGAAGCCCATCACCAAGTACCAATTACCCAGCTTCAAACAGTGTCAACGCAGTCATGACTATGCTCACACTCTCTCCCCTAACCTCTAGGTTATTTTAAAAACAAAGTTGAGAAGAGAACTTAGGCCAAGGGGTCCCTTCCAAGACTGCTGCTGCCAGTGCCGACCCACACCTCCACAGGAGACCCTCCAACACTAGTAGAATATACTTTCTTAGAATCCGAAAGCTATAATGTGAGGAGCTCAAAGACCCTAGGAGGAGATTCAAATGCTGCTGCTGCTGCTGCTAAGTCACTTCAGTCGTGTCTGACTGTGCGACCCCATAGACGGCAGCCCACCAGGCTTCCCCGTCCCTGGGATTCTCCAGGCAAGAACAATGGAGTGGGTTGCCATATCCTTCTCCAATGCATGAAAGTGAAAAGTGAAAGTGAAGTCGCTCAGTCATGTCTGACTCTTAGCGACCCCATGGACTGCAGCCTACCAGGCTCCTCCGTCCGTGGGATTTTCCAGGCAGGACTATTGGAGTGGGGTGCCATTGCCTTCTCCAAGATTCAAATGAAGGAGCATCAAAGACCTTTGGCGAAAAACTTCAGCTGCACGTCTAAGCAGCATGAGTACCAACTACCAGCCATAGTAAATGAGACTGTTTTGGGTCTCCCAGTCTTTTCCAGTGGCCCAGTCAAGATCATACAAAGCAGAACTATCCAGTTAAGCCAGAAAATCATGAGAAACAATTTTTTAAGCCCCCCAAAACAAAGTTGAGGACCTCCTTGGTGGTCCAATGTTTAAGAATCTGCCTGCCAATGCAGGAGAATCGAGTTTGACCCCTGGTTCAGAAAGGTTCTACATGCCATGGGGTAATTGAGCCTGGGCGCCATAACTACTGAAGCCCACGAACCCTGGAGCCTGTGCTCTGCAAGCAGAGGAGCCACCACAGTAAGAAGTCCACGCGCCAAACTAGAGCAGCCCCCACTCTCTGCAACTAGGGAAAGCCCGTGCACAGCAATGAAGACCCAGTGCAGCCAAAACTAAAAATAAATAAGACATTTTTTAAAACTCTTTTTAAAAAAGCTGAGACATCGTTTCACTCATAAGTACTTCAGAATGAATCTCTTAAACGTGAAGACTTAAAAAAAAACCCATAACCACAATACCACTATCACTCTTTAAAAAGTTAACCATAATTCCTTAATATTATCAAATATCTCATCAGAGTTCAAAGTTTCCCCAATTGCTCATAAATGCTTCTTATAGTTCACTAGTTTGGATTTGAATCAAATAGGTCAACACATTACATCTGCTTGATAAGTGTCTAAATTTCTTGAAACCTAGAGATTTCCCATCTTTTCTTTTCTTGTAATTTTTTGTTGTTGAAGAAACCGGGTTATCTGTTCTGTAGTTTCCCAGTCTGGATTTTGGTCATCGTATCCCCGCATGTCATTTCACATGTTCCTCTGATTTTTTATAAAACTCGTCATTGGATGCAGGGAGCTTGATTTCTTGGCAAAAATAATGCCTCGGTGAGTTTCATGTGTCTGGAGGGAGGTTCTCTCTCTTTGTGATCTGAAGATTGAGCAGCATTTCAGGGGTTGCCAATGTGATATCTTTCTTATAAAGTTTTCCCATCATGTAGGAGCTGAAACTATAAAGCTCTTAGACAAAAAGATAGACTGGCATGGGCAGAGGCCAGACCCTGCAGGGTCTATCTGCGCTGAAGTGGAGGCATGGTGCAGGGAGGGGCAGGGAGCAAGCAGAGTGCTATTTTGGAAATACCACTCTGGATGTTGAAGGACAGATTGGAGAGGAAGCCAGACTCAGGGGGCTGAGTGCTGTGGGATTCCACCATGGCTTTCTGGAGAAAACAGAACAACAAACAGTACAGAAAACAGTGGAACCAACTGTAAGGACAGAAAGCAGATCTTCAGTTGGGGAGGGAGGAGTTGAACACAGGGACCCACTGGAGGTAAGGCAATGGAGCCATTGTGTGACTTGGTGATGATGGACTGTGTGTTTGTCAGGACTCATTACCCTACCAGGTAGCCCAGGACTTGCCGAGGACATGGATGCTGTCTGACCCATCTCCAGCTCCCAGGCCCTGTTAGAGTGACCTCCGGGCTTTAGGTCCCGTCAGGAAGCCTCACCTGGATGACAGTCCCCTGTTTGTTCATTCATTTAACAAGCCATCCTTGGGCACCTACTATGAGCCAGTAGGTGGTACCAAGACTCTACTGAGTACCGAGACTCTCTGATGACCAAGAGCTCCTCAAGAAACATCAGGCTTGGGGACTTCCCTAGTGGTCCAGTGGCTAATGTAGGGGACCCAGGTTCAATCCCTGGTCAGGGAACTAGATCCACATATTACAACTAAAGAGGTCACATGCCACAACTAAGACCTGGTGCAGCCAAATAACTATTTTAAAGAAAGAAAGAAACATCCAGGTTTGGCTTCACACGGCCTGGATCCATCTGACACATTTTCAAGAGTTTGACTGGTGCCCATCTCTCTTGGTGGGCTTCCCTGATAACTCAGTTGGTAAAGCATCCGCCTGCAAAGCAGGAGACCCCAATTCAGTCCCTGGGTCAGGAAGATCCACTGGAGAAGCAATAGGCTTATTCTTGGGCTTCCCTTCTGGCTCAGCTGGTAAAGAATCCTCCTGCAAAGTGGGAGAGCTGGGTTCGATCCCTGGGTTGGGAAGATCCCCTGGACAAGGGAAAGGCTACCCACTCCAGTATTCTGGCCTGGAGAATTCCATGGACTGTAGAGTCCATGGGGTCGCAAAGAGTCAAACACGACTAGCAACTTCCACTTTCACCTCTCCTGATCACCCCCAGCCCCAGCTAGCTGGGCCTTGCCAGACAGAACTCACAGGTGTACCAAAAAATAATCTTTATTGTCACTAGTATAAAACAGAGATCAACTGGCCTCTCAGTCTGTACAAAATGTGGGTGTAAAGACCACCTGGGCTGCCCCCATTTCTCCCATAGTGTCCTGTCCCAGAGCAGCACCCTGGAGCTCCGTGAAGGGGAGAGGGCCACATAAGTGCCTTCCCTGAAGGAGAAGTTGAGGGTGGACTGGGTGGGGAGCACCTTCTGCTTGAGGGAGGCAAGGAGCAGAGGAGAAAACTGGAGTAGGGGAGCTCCCAGCCATTCATGATGATCCTGGCCTCACCTTCTACCCACTCTGAGTCCGCTCCAGGGCGGGCAGCTCCGGAGGAGGGGGGCAGCCTGGGGTGGGCCGAGATGTGACCGGCCCGTGCAGTGGTCAGAGGGCCACGCGGGTGCAGCAGTAGCGCAGCAGGCAGGGCAGGATGCCGCGGTTCAGCTGGTGGAACTCCACGAGCTGCAGCAGGTCGGTGAAGCGAGTCTGGCCATCGTCCATGCTGAAGTACAGGCGCCCCTCCTCCTCGCTCTGGGGTGTGGCCACAGTGGGTGGGAAGTCAGGGAGGGGTGAGGGCCTGGAGGAGTGCCCTCCTGGGCCAAGGCTGAGGTCCCCATTGCTTGTGCAGCAGCAAGGAAAGAGGGGAGACCCCAGGCACCCTGGGGGCGGGGTAGGGAGGACGGGCTGCTGGGCGTTTCTGCGGCAGGAAGCAGGGATACTCACCGGCAGGATAAGGTAATGTTTGACTTTCTGCACGTGGCACAGAGAAAGCACAAAGCCCTGTGGGTTCCGCTGACTCTCTCGGACCAGGAACAGGCTGCCAGGAGACAAGGCAACGTGACCGGAGGACACGAGGCCACCACCCGGACCCAGGTCTGTTTCCTCCCTGGTCTGCTGCCCTGCCCAGCCCAGTCCCTTACCCATCAACCAGGCCCTGCTGCCTGATGAGCCGCTGGCTCTCCTCGCGAGAAATGCGTCCATGGAACCAGGGTTGTGTGCGGTGGATGGCTGGGGTGAGAGGAGGCAGATGGGTGGTCACTCCGGGGCGGGGACCCTCCTTCTCACCACCCGCAACAGGAATGCTCAGAGAAGCCATACCAGCCCCTGCCCCTGAGGACAGCGGGCCCTCACCCACCTGCACTGAGGCTCGTGCCCGAGCTGGGGGTGGGCAGGCTGAGACGGTGGTTCGTTTTCTTCTGCAGAACAGTGGGGGACACGGGGGATCAGGGCACGGCTGGAGCATTACTAGCCCCTCAAGAATATAGAGCCTCTTTCTGCAGCTGGGTGCCTCCCCTCGCCCCTCGCTCTCCTCTTCCCGCTCCATGGAAGCCCAGATGGAGAGCAGTACAGACAAGCAGCTGAGTGTAGCCCCCTCACCCGCCAGGCCTGGGCCTCCTCCAGGGCGGCGCTCAGAGCTTCCCGGGGGTTCTCAATGACACGCCCAGCATGGCCGGAGAAGTCCATGGCCACCAGGGTGTTGTCTGAGACACTCCTCTGCAGGTTGGACAGGACGGGAGAGGGGTCAGATGGGACCTCAGTATCCCTGGCATGGGGCCTGGGTGCCTCCCCTCCCCCTCCCACAACACCCTATGAACACTCACCGAAGGTGGGGAACCCCCACAGGGTGGGCACATGTGGCGGCACAGTGTCTGCTGGTAATTCTTATACAGCTGTACCCCAAACTGCGAGGTGGAGAGAGAAAGAGGCCAGAGGTCACACAGATGCTGGGGGCTCCGCTGTGGTGCCCCGCCCAGACCAGGACTCCCCAAGAATCGGGCAACATCCCTGCCCCTGGTTGAGGGGCTTCCTGAAGCCAGAGCCGCAACTCCAGTCTTGGACCAAGGATTCTGAGAGAGCAGAGCTATGATGATGCCCTCTCATTCCAGAGACTTCCTGGGGGCAGAACTATGACTCCTCCCTCACGCCAGGGATCCCGAGAGCTGGGTCAGCCCCCCAGCCAGTGCCAGGACCTCACCTTGAAGAGGCGGAAGGCGGCTAACCAGCAGGAGCGGCTCCGCTCATCCTCAGTGCAGAAGAGGCGAAGCCCCTTGTGGCCATTTCGAAGCTTGTTTGGCTGCGGGGAGAGGAAACTGCCTGGTCCCACATCTGCCTTTAGAACCAGATGCCGTCTCCCGTCTCCGTGGGGCAGGGCAGGGTGCAAGGAGAGGAGGCTGGGGGGTCCCAGAAGCAGCTCAGAAGCCCCAGGTAGGATCCTCACCTTGATACAGAAGCCGAAGTCTGTGGGCATCCCATAGAGCTTGCGGCCCTGGGTCACCACGTACACATTGGACTCGTTCACATCTGCTACGTACTGCAGGTGCCTCGGATCCTGCGCAGCACGAGTGAGCAAGACTTTGTACAGGCAGACCCTATGCTCCTCTCACCATCCCCCCTCAACCAGCTGGGGAGAGTCCAGGCTCAGAGAGGAGCAGAGAAGTGCCCCAGGTCACACAGCACATAGAAGCAGAGCCACGACTTGAACTCAGTTCGCCTGCCTCTCCCACTGCTACCTTCTGGGGCAGGTGAGCTGGGAGGGGAAGAGGGGTAGCTGAGGGTCTCAGGGCCTAGAGGGTGAAAGGTCTAGGAGTTCCCACAGAGAAGGGGCAGCTCCTAGAAGCACCAGGGATGGGGTCTCCCAGGGGCCGGGGCTGTCACCTTTAAGACCTCACCTTGGAAGTGCCCTTGGTGGAGTAATACAGGCCAGAGCGGCGCAGGAAGCAAAAAAACCGTTTCCAAAGCTTGCGCCCTGACCCCCGGAGCTGCAGGAAGCCCTGGATCTCTGGGAAGCTGCCTGCATTCAGGAAGTTCTGAGGACAGGAGAGCAGGGTGAGAGCCTAGAGGTGGCCACACACACACACACACACACACACACACACGCCTTCCTAGCACCTGCCTTGGTGGCAGGGGTTTACATTTACTGTCATGTAACAGAGGAAGAAACTGATGCTTAGGGCGGTGCTGGGCTTTCCACCCCATAGAGGGACGGCACGAGCTTCCCGGCCAAGAAGCCCCGGGCGATCCTGGGGAGTCACAGCCATGAAATGGGAGTGGGCCCTCACCTGGATGACGTCCTCATGGGACATGCCTGTGTGTGCATCCAGACAGCTAGAGACCATCTTTTCTGGGAACAGGGAGTGCTGGGGGCAAAAGGAGCCAGGAGTCAGGGACTGAGGATCCGGGTAGAGGTTGAGGTTTCTGGGCCCAGACCCCCCTCTTACACACACTCACTGGAGTGCTCTTGAACAGCTCGTATTTGGCAAAGTTCTTCCGGAAGACGATGCGGCTGTCTCCACCAATAGGCCAGGCAGCCTGCACTTCTGCCACTGACTCATGGTCCTCCAAGGCCCGCTCTGGGGTCAAGGGCAAAAAGCAGGGGTCAGTGGAGGCCAGTCAAGTGTGAAGCACTGCCTCCCAGGCCAGGCAGCCCCCTGCGCCCCAACTTACCCAGTGCTAGGTAGGGGTGGCACTCCACCAGCCCCCAGTTCTCGTCACTCAGGGCGTGAGATCGCTGCACCAGCATCTCGCACACATAGCGAGCCGTGGCACCTGTCGCCACCTCCACCGAGCGGCAGGTCCCATCTTCACTGTACACCTTTATGACCTGCACCCCAGGAATGGCAGGTGACGCAGGGAAGGGCAAAGGGTGGTTCTCTCCCATCCCCCTCTGCTCTACCCTCTGGGATCCTTGACCAAATCCCCTCCACCCAGCCAAGGCGGCACTGTATCTGCCCCATCCCCTAGCACCCCATGCTCCCTGCCTTCTGTTTCCCAGGGCAACTCACATGGGGGCAGCTCGTGTCTCGAGGGAGCAGCCCCCTTGCACTGGAGGACCCCCCAAGAATGGGGCTCTGTGAAGAAGGACTGCAGAGCTCGGGGAAGGGGTTGGGGATGGAGGGCAGAGAGGTTGACTGCAGCTCCTCCTCTAGAAGAAGTTTCCTGGGGCGGGAGATGGAGGGGAGGAGTTGACGGTAAGCTTCTGTGCATTACTCCAGTGCTGACCGCTCGCTCCCCCCAGCCTCCCTCCATCGGCCGACACCCCATTTTACCTGCTGGTTGGAATGGGCAGAGGCTGGGACCTCTTCACCTCCCCAGACAGAGGGGCATCGAGAGGCGGGGGAGTCCCAGGAGGGGTCCCAGAGGCCAGGTACAGGTCTTCTGGGGAGCTGCTGAGATGGAGCGGAGACAGACCCAGCTCCATGACCTCTAAGGGAGAAGAGAAACAGCTGCTCTTGTGCCCTGGTCCTGGGGATAGGGGCCAAGGGGACCCAGACCTCCTTCACCCTTCAGTCGGGTGCCCCTCAGAGTTTATCGGGCCCCTCCTTGATCTCCCCCTAACTGGGGTTCCCTGGAGCCTCTGGCGAAGGGCAGAGTGAGCCCCTGTTACAAAAAGGGACTCTGAGTCCTGAGAAAGAAGCATTCCTGCCTCATCACAGGTGAGACAGGGAGCAGATCAGCGTTTGGACTCCCAGTCCAGTGCTCTTCCTGACCCCAGGTTGCCCAGGGGAAGAGCTGGGAGGGTCCCCTCACCACAGGTCAGGCAGCAGCGACCGACTCCCTGACCCCCACACAGCCCGGTTCAGTGTCACCCTTGCACTTCCCAGCGTGGGGCACTCACTCCTCTGGGCTCTGCCCCAGGTTTTCCCAGGGCTTTGTTGCCAGAGCCTGTTGTGGCAACGCCTGCTCAAGTGCTGAGTGATGCACAGAAGGAGAGAAGGAGGTGGGGAAGGACAGGAACCAGGAGGGCAGGAGGCGGGCTCAGCTGCAGTGGGAGGGAGAAGGCGAGCCTGGGGCCCGCTCCCCAGCGGCCCCCAAACCTTGTGTGCCTTCCTTAGACCCCTCCCCCTCCCCAACTTTCTTGAGGCCTCAACGCCAGAGCCACCTCCTTTGAGAAACCTTCCTGGATTTTCCACATTCAGACTGAAGGGCTCCCTCTCAGCCCTGTGCTGGGGCCTCCGCACCAATGACTGTGCACCTGTCTTATCCACCCAGTGGTCTGAAGATGCCCAGCCATCCCAGGCAAGGCCAGGGTCTTACCCACGTTTTATTGCCCATAGGCACTACACGGCATCCAGGAGATGGGGATGGCCACCAGCAGGTGGAGGCATCGCAAGCCCCTCCTCCCCAGGAACCAAGACCCTTTAGGCTGGGCTGAGACCTGGGAGGGACCTGGGAGGACCTGCCGTTCTGTCCCCTGCCTGTGCTCCAGATACTGGGCCAGGGCTGTTAGCTTGCCTAAGGTGCCCACGATCTGCCCCCCGTCCCCGCACTCAGGATGAGGCAGGTCCCCAAACTTTAAGTGAGGACATAAGGAGATTTGGGGGACAGGTGAGTCAGGGTGGGGCGGGACACACTGCCTGAAGCTCTCCATTCATCCTTGACTCATCTCCACTACTTCCTGGCTTAGGAGAAACACAAACAACCCTGCCTCTACCCATCCCCTCCACTCCCCCAGCTCCCCCCACAACAGGATTGGGGAGGAGGAAGATGTGGGTGGGGTGGGGGGAGGCTGAGGCTCCTCTGACATCATCTCCTCCTCCCCACCTTTGGCCTACCTCCAGACCAGGTCCAGGTGCAACCTGCAAAGGGCCCCCGGTAGCCACCACCCAGCCCAGGAGCCCCCTCACCCAGGAGGGAGAGAAGAAAAGCCTGACCGGGATTCAGAAGCCCATCTGGAGTGGAGCTGACCTCACAGGGGTGCCCCTGGGGTACCTAAAGTAACCCAAAGAAACGTGCAGTGCTCCTTCTCCTGTCCGGGCCCCCCAGACTTCCACTCTGCTGCTGCTGCCCACTCTTAGCACCCAGGACTCAGCTGGCCCGGGAGGGTCTCATCCTCATCATCCCTGGGAGATGAGGGTCCTTTTAATTCATATACTCTCCTGGGCATTCTGATCAAAGGCGTACTCCGGAGCAGGAGTGGAAAGTCAAGACACACAGGAAGACAGACACAGACAGGCAGACAGGGGAAGGCCAGGAGAGTGAGCCAGCGATGGGGCTGGGGGTCCTGCCAGGAAGGAAAAGATCCACCCACGGTAGGACACCAAGAGACACCAGCACATCAACACCAAAACACAATGCCCCCACTCCCACCCCCTAACCTCTGACAAACCGCCCTGCTCACTTCATTCCAGGAAGGACTAGGGGAAGGGCTGCAGGAATCACCCACTCCAGGAAGCCAGAGACCAACAGTGGTGTGGTCTGAGACCAGGAGGACTGGATCCTCTCCCATCCCAGAGGGAAGGGGAATCTGGGCAGCGTTTGGAAGGGAAGAGGGTAGATTTGAATCAGACTAGAGTCTGGCCTCTGTGGGGGGCGGGAAGGCTGACTCTGGATGGGTTTAGCCTTCAGATCCCATCACCCAGCTCTCCAGAACCTTCTAAGGCAGGACAGGACTGGGGAGTCAGGACCAAAGAGAGGAGAGGTGGGAGAAACCGGTCCTCGCTGTCTCCCCTGGGCAGCCCCCTCCACCACCCCGAGAGACCTAAAACTTTCAACCTGAGGCCCTGGGAAGGTTATATTGAAGAAATCGACCCCCACATCAATCTGTCCCCTTAGTATTGCGACTCCTTTCTGCGACTTCCCCGCCCCCGTGGCTCGGGCCCCACCCTCCTTCCCGCCCTCCCGCCTCCAGCCTCCTTGTTTACTTCCTGAATCTTGCCCCACCTGGCTGGCCCCGAGGGCGGGTGGCAGGGCTCAGGGCAGAGGGCCGGTAGAAAACAAGGCCACCTTCGGTACCGGGCGGGGTGGGGTGGGGAGGGGCTGGAGCTGGGGCCTGGAGGTGGCGGGAAGGCCCCCGCCAGGCCCAGGAACCCCACGCCCTGCCCGCATCGGGATTTAGTTAGGAGGAAGGCTTTACCTGTGGGGGAGCGCTTAGGGTGAGGGCTCAGGTGAAGAGGCGGGAAACCCCTAGCTGACCTGGAGTTGGGGGCAGGGCCCCCGGACCCTGCGGCCCCGCCCCCTCCCGCACTGGGGGAAAAACATCCAATGGGAATGAGGGGGGCAGCTCTTTTAAAGTTTAATTCGGGAAGAATGCTAGAGTGTCTGTGGAGTTAATCATTACAGGCTGCTTGCCTTCACGGGGGGCCCCCCCAGCAGGATAGCGGGGAGAGGGTGCGGGTGGAGAGGGGAGAGCAGAGTCCAGGACAGGCGGACCAAGAGGGGGCATTCTCGAGGCGCAGTGGGGTTGGAAGGCCTGGCAAGGGCAGGCAGGTGCGTTCTCCATCCCCAGCGTGCCAGGGAGACCCCGACTGGGATCCAAGTCTTCCCCAGGACTATTCAGACGGACAAGGCAATCTGACCCCCTCCCGCACTGCGCACCCACTCTCCCCAGGCCCTACTGCACTGCAGACCCCCAGCATCTAGCCCTTCAGCCTACCTAGACCACTTCTTTCTGAAGCCAGAAGGGACCACCCCCCTCCCCGGGGCCTGTCCCACCCCCACCTTCCCACCGGAGGGCTGTGCTGAGTCGCTCAGTTCAGTTTAGTTCAGTTGCTCAGTTGTGTCCGACTCTGCGACCCCAAGGACTGTATGTAGCTCGCCAAGCTCCTCTGTCCATGGGGATCCTCCAGGCAAGAATACTGGAGTGGATTGCCATGCCCTCCTCCAGAGGATCTTCCCAACCCAGGAATGGAATTGAACTGGGGTCTCCTGCATTGCAGACAGATTCTTTACCAGCTGATCTACCAGGGAAGCCTGTATTGCTGAGAGGATGCAATCCAGAGAGATGAAGCTCTAGCAATTCAGAGAATCTGTCTCCTTTACTGCGCTCCAAGTTGGAGGGTGCCCCGCTGCCCCGACAGAGACATCTGTCTTTAATAAAGACTTGGGGGAACTCAAACTGGGGTCAAAGCAGACAGAGCCTGGGAGACACTTAGGGCTGCCCCCTCGGCATTGGGACACCCCTCCCAGCTCTCTTTCTGGGGATGTGGGGAGGGGCTAGTTTCAGCGGGAAATCCGCCGCCTCTTGGGGAGGAGAGAAACTGGATTCCTGCTTCCCTGACCCCATCAGCAGGTTGGAGTGTGTGTTTGGGGCTGTTGGGGGCGGGGTGGAGAGGGACGAAGGAATGGGGAGAACAGGGAATGAAAACAGGGAAAGACCGAGGGCAGATAGTGAGGAGGGGGCAGGATGGGAGGCTGGAGGAAAAGAGAAAGTGAGGCTTCCAGAGAAACACAGCAGGAGGCCACATCTTTCTCCATATTCTCCAAAGATCTCCACATCTTTCTCCCGGATCTACTGGTGCTCCCCACCCCTAA
>NW_011494752.1:3156655-3159685 GCF_000754665.1 Bison bison bison
CCTTGGCCTGACATCACTGAAGGGGGGAAGGAGGGGGAGCCGGGCAGCCTCCTGTCCTGCCCACCTGGGCAGCCATCCAGTCAGCTCCTGGCCCTGAGACTGGCACAGCCTGGGGCCCTGGTGCGGCTGGGAGTGGGAGCAGATTGTCGTCTGCGACCGATCTTGGGCGCCTTACCTAGAGGAGCCCCAGCTGGAGTAGCAGGACACAGGGTCCGAAGTCCGGCGCTGTCTAGGAACCTCAGGTACCTGGGCTTGATCTGAAACCCCCTCCCTCTTCTCTACAGGTGGTAGGAGAGTGTCCCAACTTTGAAGTAGGAGTTGGGGGAGGTTGAGCTCTGTTGTCCAGGCTTCTGACCCAAGGAAACAAATTATCTTGGGCAGGTGGGGGCGGGGCCTGAGGGAGGGGCATGGGAGGAGGAAGCACCAGAGGAGGGGCGGGGACTCCCTGACACTCTAACCTGGCTGGGATTGTTTTTGTTCTTCTGTAGCAGGTGCCAGGGGAGAAACAGTCCAACTGTACAGCACCGAAAGCGAAGATCTAGAGTCCTCATGACCTGGGATGGAGGAGCAGGGACCTGGAAGATCAGAGAAAAGGGACTCGCCCACTCTTCCCCACGCCCCTTCCCAAACCTGGTCTGTTCATTGGCCAATTTAGGGGGCCTGTCTGCTGCTTAGGGTCTTACCCCTTGGGGCAAAGGGCACTCTATGAAAGAGGGAAGCCAGCCAGAAGGATGTCCAGCAACACGGCCTGCCCCTTGACCTCCAGCCACAGTCTGACCACCCAGGCTGCACCCTGGCCCCTCAGGGGCACCCAGCATATATCCTCCCTTCTAAGCAAAGTCCATGGTCTCAGGTTTTCCTTCTGAAATCGAAGGGGTTAGGCAAGGTCTCCCAGTGGCAGAAGTGGTTTGGGGAAAGCTCTGGTCAGGTGCCAGGGGACTCCCCTTAGCACTGGCCTTCAGCAGTAGGCAAACACAAGGTTGGAGAGAGGGCCTGGGAGACTGAGATCAAAGGCAGCAGCCGCCTTCCAGCCCAGCCCAAGTGGGTGACAGTTCAGTAAACAAATAATTCATAGGGGTGATAAGAGATCTGCCCTGGGGGACCTGGAGGAGTGACTGGATGCTCAACTTTCTCCAAACTCAGTTTTCCTTGAAAAAACCAAAGTGGACTAAGTGAAGAAGTGGGGAAAGAGGCAAGGTCAACTGGGCCACTGGATATCTTGTGAAAAACATGGTAGACAATTCACTCCATCAATCCTTCATTCACTCAACTAATATTTGTTAAGTACCTACTATATGCCAATCGCATGCTTGGCACTGGGGATACAGTGAGCAACAAAACAGATCCCACCGTTATCTTCATGCAGCCCAATCAGGGAGACTGATGTTAATCAAAGAACCAGGGCTTCCCTGGTGGTCCAGTCATTAAGAATCCATCTTACAATGCAGGGGACACCAATTCAATCCCTGGTCTGGGAAGATCCCACGTGACATGGAGCAACTAAGCCCGTGCACCACAACTACTGAAGCCCTCATGCCTGGAGCCGGTGCTCCACAACGAGAAGCTACCACAACTACAGAGTAGCCCCAACTTGCTGCCACTAGAGAAAAGCCCAAGCAAAGCCACGAAGGCCCAGCGGCAGCCAAAATAAAAAGAAATCAAAGAATCACACAAACAGTAAGAGATGACAGGAGACAACCATACTGGGAAAACACACAGGGAGTTAGGGAAGACTTCTCCATAGAAGTGACAGTTGAGCAGAGGGGAAGTTGTCTGGATTGGAGGATTTGGATTGGTGGATGGGAAGGGGAGCACCTTTCATGATGATGAAACAAGTGCCAAGACCCTTGACAAAAGGGGACAGAGCGTGCAGAGGCAGAGCAGGATGGAGAAGGAAGGAGAGGAGCCCACACAGGTGTGGCTGAGCACGTGTGAAAGGTGTGGGGAAAGGCTTTGTACTCAACTGTGTCCCTCAAAGTGTGGCCTCCAAATCTGCCTGGGCTTGTGTAAAAACACACATCCCTGGGTTTCCCTGGTGGTCCAGTGGGTAAGACTCCTCCTGCCAATGCAGGGGACACAGCTTCGATCCCTGGTCCAGGAAAATTCTACATGCCATTGGGCAACTAAGCCCATGTGCCACAACTACTGAGCCAGCGTGCGTAGAGCCCATCATCCACAGCAGGAGAAGCCATGGCGATGAGAAGCCTGGGACTCGCAAGTGGAGAAAAGCCCAAGCACAACCAAAGACCCAGCACAACCAAACATAAATAAATAAAATACAACTTTAAAAAACCAAGCGAACAACAACAACAAAGAAACAGATCCCTGGGCCCCTCCCCAACTACTGAAACTTGGTCTCTGGGGACAAGACCCAGGAATGTATGGTATTGACAAGCCCTCAGGTGGTTGTTCTGTAAACCAGGTTTAAGAGCCATCCATCCTGTCTGTCCAGACCAGCAGGAACTATGGGCAGAGGCCAGACCCTACAGGGTCCATCTGAGCTTAAGTAGAGGCCCAAAGGAGCGGGCAGATTTATATTTTGAAAAAATCACTCTGGATGTTGAAGGATAGGATAAGTTGGAAAGAGAAACCAGACTCAGAGGGCTCGGTGCTATAGGATTCCATTTATATGACTTTCTAGAGGGGGCAGAATGCTAAGGACAGAAAACAGATCTGGAGTTGAGGAGGAGGGAGAGGGGTTGACAGCAGAGAAGCTTGTGAGGAGGTAATGGAGTTGTTGTGTATCCTGGTCCTGGTGGTAAGATGTACAACGGTGTGTGTCAGGACTGACAGAAAGGTACACTCCAGAGGATGTGTATTACTGTGTATAAGTTATATCTAAATTTCTTAAATAAAAAAAGAAACGACAATGAAAAAGAATAGATTTATAAATCAATAGGACAGTTTCAAGAGTCTAAGTAAAAATCCTTACATTTCTGGTCAACTGATTTTTTTTAAACATTTTTTTTTTTTTTTTTTAAACTATACAAGTGCGGCCCAGTGCGGCCAAGCCAGGAGTCCGCACCAACC
>NW_011494752.1:3159785-3160649 GCF_000754665.1 Bison bison bison
AGAGTCGGACACGACTGAGCGACTTCACTTTCACTTTCCACTTCCATGCATTGGAGAAGGCAATGGCAGCCCACTCCAGTGTTCTTGCCTGGAGAATCCCAGGGACGGGGGAGCCTGGTGGGTAGCACTATGTATTTACTGGAAAAATCCACATGTAAGTAGACCCACGCAGTTCAAACCTGTGTTGTAAGAGTCAATTGTATATAAGGAACTCCTACAAATCAGCACTAAAGAGACAAACAACCCAATTAAAAGTGGGCAAAAGATTTGAATAAATGTTTTTCCAAATTAAGATATATGAATGGCTCATAAGCACATGAAAAGGTGCTCAAGACCATTAGAGAAATGCAAATTAAAACCTCCTCACTCCCATTAGGATGGCTATAATGAAAGAGACAGACAAGTGTTGAGAAGGATATAGGGAAACAAATCATCATATATTGCTAGTAGGAATGTAAAATGCTACAGCCACTCTGAAAAACAGTTTGGCCATTTCTTAAGTTAAACATAAACTTTCCACACAACCTAGCAATTCTACCAGTAGGAACCTACCCACAAGAAGTAAAAACACATGTACATACAAAGACACACAAACATTCATAGCAGCATTATTCAAAATACCCCCAAACTGGAAACTCAAATATCCATCAACTGGTATTGAATAAACAAAACATTTCATCCATACACTGGGATATTTCTCAGCAACAAAAAGGAACCACTAGTACATGCTATAACATGGATGAACCTCAAAAACTTTAAAAGGAGTGCAAGAAGTCAGAAGCAAAAGACTGCATAGTATTTCATTTATATGAAATATCCAGGAAAGGCAAAATGATAGAAAGCAGATCAGTGGTTGCTTAGGGC
>NW_011494752.1:3160749-3161620 GCF_000754665.1 Bison bison bison
CACCAACCCCTGCCCACACACCACGGCCAGGGGAGAGGATTCTCTTCCTAAACATTTTTTTTTTTTTTTGATGTGGATCATTTTTAAAGTCTTTATTGAATTTGTTGCAATATTGCTTCTGTTTTCTGTTTTGGTTTTTTGTTTGTGAGACATGTGGGATCTTAGTTCCCCAACCAGGGATCGAACCCGCACCCTCTACGCTGGAAGGCAAAGTCTTAACCACTGGACCTACTGGTTAATTGATTTTTGACAAAGGTGCCAAGACAATTCAGTGAGGGAAAGAATAGTCTTTTTGATAAATGGTTCTGGGACAAATTGAATAGCCACATGGCAAAAGATGAATTTAGATCCTCCCTTACACAATTTACAAATATTAACTCAAAATAGATCATGGATTTAAAAGTAAGAGCTAAAACTATAAATCTTCTAGAAGAAATTATGAGAGAAAATCTTTCTACCTTGGGTTAGGCAGAGATCTCAGATACAAATGAGACAGCAAAGCATAAATGACAAAATAAAAAGTTGATAAACTATACTTCGCCAAAATTTTAAAATTTTGCACTTTGAAAATTAAATTTTAAAAAATACTTGTGGAAGACTGGAGAAAAATAATTAAAGTCATATATTAGGAACTTTGTATACAGAATACAGTTGATCCTTGAACAATGCAGAGCTTAGAGGTACCAATAACCCAGAGTAGTTGAAAATCTGAATATAACTTTACAGTCAGCCCCCCCATCTGGTTTTCATCTTCAGATTGACACAAAACTTGTGTTGGAGAAGGCAATGGCACCCCACTCCAGTACTCTTGCCTGGAAAATCCCATGGATGGAGGAGCCTGGTAGGCTGCAGTCCATGGGGTCGTGAAGAG
>NW_011494752.1:3161720-3173396 GCF_000754665.1 Bison bison bison
TCAGTGGTTGCTTAGGGCTGGAGCCGATAGCTGGAAAGATTGAAAATACGCAGGTGGGACTTTTTTTAAGTCGATGGAAATGTGTGGAGATGGCTGCACAACTCCGTAAGTCACTGAATTGTTTTAAAATGAATGTTTTAAAGGGATGCTAGAGTGGGTAACCTGAGAGTATCCTTTGGTGGGGCTCCAGGGAAAGAAGAGGCAAGGAGACAGTCTCCATTTCTAGAGCTGCAAAACGGGAATAAAGAAGCCAGCTCGGTAGCAGGGTAGGATGAGACGGGGAGGTGGAGGATCTGGGTGCACGTGATGGCAGCACAGAGCCTGCGGAACAGAAGCCTTAAAGCCTAAGGTTTCCGAAGGCATGAGACAGGCTTAAACTACCCAGACTGTGCCTGCAGTTTAGAGCTTAAGAGTAAGAAGTACCTGAGTGTGTAACTGTGGAATGGTTTATAATGCCATCAGCAAGACAGGAGAAACGGCAACTATTCCATACCATCAGTCAACCCCAGGCCCTCTGCAGTCTAAGATATGTCATTAGATTAAATAAGACCGTGAAGTCCAGCGGACACTAGATGTGGGGCAAGACCGGCGGTCCGAGAACTCGGGCCAGGAAAGGTGGTCTAGGCCGATCCGCCCAGCCCAAGCCCTCCAGCTGGTAACACGGTCTTAACGCAGTAGCAGCCGCCTGCAGGGGGCGACCCGACGTCACGCGCGGCCCCGCCCCATCACGTGCCCGCGGCGTCGCGTCATACCCGGAAGCAGCGGCTGTAGGGAGTTGGCAGCAATGAGCGGGGATACAGGGACGACGTCCGTAGCGCCCCCTCCCGGGGAGACCGAACCGGGCCATGGGGTCCGCATTGTGGTTGAGTACTGGTGAGCGGCCCCTGCCAGTGACGGGGATCCGGGCCGGACGAGGGTGGGTCCACCGGAGGTACCTTTTCCGAAACCCAACCGGACCTCCGGTATCTTCTCCCTAGCGAACCCTGCGGCTTCGAGGCGACCTACCTGGAGCTGGCGAGTGCCGTGAAGGAGCAGTATCCAGGCATCGAGATCGAGTCGCGCCTGGGGGGCACAGGTGAGGCTGCAGAACACCTGCTGAGTCAGTGTTCTAAATCCCAGCTCCATCACTTTCTAGCTCTGGCATTGGCTGCTTTATCGTGTCCAGCAGTACCTGGCACATAGTAAAATGTCCAGCCAGCTTGAGTCCCCTTCCATAGGTGAGGGGAGTCACATTTGAAGCCTACTGGGAGAAACGGGTGAAACCGAAGTGTTGGAGGGAAGGGAAGCTTTCACTGAGTTACCAGGAGTTCAAAGGAAGGGCACATGGGTGATGCCTCCCTTGTTTCCTTGGCTTGACCCAGGGCTAGGAAATGGCTTGAAGAATCTCTAATGTGGCTGATGAGGGAGCTTGTGTGAAGTCTAAGGAGTGTGGAAGGCCCCCTTTTATAGAACTTCCCGCCTTTTGCCTGTGCTCAGCATACAGTTCACTCATATGTTTACTTAATACTAGGGGCCTTTGAGATTGAAATCAATGGACAGCTGGTGTTCTCCAAGCTGGAGAATGGGGGCTTTCCTTATGAGAAAGATGTGAGTACTTGCAATACCGGGAATAACCCCAGTTCAGCTTGCCCCTCCAGGGGACACAGCATCCCATTCCATATCTCTGCCCTCTAGCTCATTGAGGCCATCCGAAGAGCCAGTAACGGAGAACCCCTCGAAAAGATCACCAACAGCCGCCCTCCTTGTGTCATCCTGTGACTGGATGTGATTCTCGGTTCCTGCTCTCTTCTGGGATCCAAGCCTTGGTTGCCCCACTTTGATCCTGCTGAGGGCTGCCCACTGCCTGTCTCACCTCACTTAGCTCCTGGCAGCTAAGAGACCCTGGCCTCCACTTTGCCCCTTTGGTGGGCACCAGGAGGGAGTAGATGGTTCTGTGGTCTTAGGGGTGGAAGAGAGATGCTCTCCATGGACATTTCCACAGCCACCTTACACCCCTTCCCTAAGATCAGTTCAGTTCAGTCGCTCAGTGCCCACAAAAACCTGCTCCCCTCTCCAGCTTAGCCATACCTGTCAGATGTTACCATAGTTCTAATTTATTTTCCACTAGCCCCAGGCAGTGTGAGCTATTGGCAATAAAGTGGCACTGCAAACACCTGTGCCCACTAGTGTGTGTGTTTATGTCGTTTGGGGCTGTGGGGAGGTAGGAAAGCGGGACAGAGGCCAGCCCAACTTTGTTCCACCATGACTGTGCTGGCTGGGTGGGTTTTTCCTGGATTTGTTGTTCATCACTAAGTCATGTCTGACTCTTTGCGACCCCATGGACTGCAGGATTCCCTGTCCCTGCTGCTGCTAAGTCGCTTCAGTCGTGTCCGACTCTGTGCGACCCCATAGACGGCGGCCCAGCAGGCTCCCCCGTCCCTGGGATTCTCCAGGCAAGAACACTGGAGTGGGTTGCCATTTCCTTCTCCAATGCATGAAAGGGAAAAGTGAAAGTGAAGTCGCTCAGTTGTGTCCGACTTTTCGCGACCCCATGGTCTGCAGCCTACCAGGCTCCTCCGTCCATGGGATTTTCCAGGCAAGAGAACTGGAGTGGGGTGCCATTGCCTTCTTCATCCCTGTCCCTAGCTACTCTTAATTCAGTGATTTCCTTGCCAAGGCAAGAAAAATGAGTCACACAGTAGACAGTGCCTCTTGTTTCCTCTGTCCTTCCCCGACTCCTCCTACCTAGAGAGAGAAAATTACCCCATTCAGGTGGGTGGGTGGCCTTAAGAGTTCTTTTTTTTCCCCTAAGAATGATCTTTTCAAAGGGCTCTCAGATCAGAATCCCAACTCCCAGTTTCCCCTCAACCCAAGAGCCAGAAAACTGGAAGTAGGCTCCTAATTCAAGCTTTCCCAAGATTCCTAGCCAGTCCCTCCAGGAAAGATGAACTGAATGTAAGTTAGGAGGTAAGCAGTAAAGGGACGGCTCCAAGCCACCCCTAGACATAGGCTGGTGTCCAGCTGTTTTCCAAAATATATTTGCAAATGGAGAAAGTGAGTGTGGAGGACATCCCTCCCCCAATCCCAGGGACTGCCCCCCCCGCCCGCCGCCATTACCCACTCTCCACTGAGTCCTTATTTCATTTAAAAAAAAACAAATAAACAAAAAAACATAAGTAAAAACAAAACCAAAAAAGCAGTCTGTACAAGGACTGGATCTGGGTGCTGCTGCTGCTCCCTTCTTCCCAGGGACAGAGCTGGGTCTCAGGGACAGTCTCTGAATGGGTTGCCGTAGTTCCTAGACACCCCCTTGGGGCCTTCTTTGCACTCGGCCCAGCCTCCCTAAGTCGTTCAGTGCCAAGGATCTGGAAGAAGTCAGGCTGGGCCATTCTCAGCCATCTAGGAGTTGAAGTAGGAAAGGAGATTCCTGGCATGGCAGGCTCCCCTGGACATGATCCAAGGGCCTGCTCCCTGCCTGGTGCCGATGTGGGCCAGAAGTCAGGCCTTCCACACGCCCTGAGGGTTCAGTAGGGCCTCAGTGGCCCTGGGCTTTTGGCTCATACTGGCATGTCCAGACCCAAGTACTCAGGGTTCTCTGCCGTAGGGGTCCCTTCAAAGGTGCTGGGTGGAGTGCCCCGCTCTGATGGGTCCTGGTCCCAATAATAGAGGTTGTCAAAGGCTGGGCTGAAGGCTGGAGAAGGGTGGGACTGAGGGGCAGCCCTGCCCCGGGGTGCCAAGTACTCAGGGTTCTCCACGGCAGCCCCAAAGGCAAAAACGTCTTTGACAACCCCATTCTTCCCAGGGGATAGCGTCTTGGGCCTTTCCAGAGTGGAACCAGCAGGTCGAGGAGGCGGCAGAGGACCCTCTAGGGGTGAGGGGGGCTGTGGGTGAACCTCTGGCTGGTTCACATATTCTGAAAGGACAAGAGAAGGAATCTTGTGAGGGGGTGGAATCTGTGTGTCCCAGCTGCTACAACTGCCCTGCAGCAGGCCCTGGGCAGAGCACCCCCAACCCCCACCTCCCAATCTCTCAGCTCGAGCCTGACTTCATACCCGGCTGGGGGCTGCAGGTCAAGGGGGCAACGTAGCCATCAGCCTCGGGAGAAAGGGGTACTGTGGGGTCCTCGCTGTACCGCTGCAGAGGACTAGAGTCATGTTGGGGGAGGGGCTGCAGTCCCTTGGCCGCCCCCATTCCCAAGTCACCATCAAACACATCAGAGCCTGCCCCTTCGGAAGGTGCCAGCGGAGATCTGGGAGGCTCCTCCTCAGAGGGCTCCAGCCCCAGTGTCAGCTCACCACCGCCACTCTGAGGACAAGAGAAGGTCAAAATGGAGGTCATTCATGGATCTGAGATGGAGGCTCCATGGGAAGTGACAGGGTCCCAGGAGATAAATCATCTCTGATGTATGACAGAGGCATGGTAGAAAGAATGGGATCACAGTTGGAAAGCAGTAAGAATCCTTCTTAGGGAAAATGGGGCCTCCTTCATGAGAGGTAATGGCTGGAGGACATCGGAGGAAGGAACCCTAGTCCACTGGAGTCAGGGGAGGTATCCAACGACACCCACCACCATGTGATGGGAGCACTGACCCTGGTGGATGTGCTGCGGTGCCTGCGATGGGCCGTGCCTGCAGCACCCGGGGCAGGGTCTGGGCAGAAGAAGCCCTGCTGGGGTACCAGGTACTCCTCCGCATCCACCAGGTCGCCCATGTCGTCATCCTCCAGCAGCGAGCGGTAGAAGGTGCTATCCAGGGGGCTAGCAGGCCCCATGTCTTCATTCTGGGGAGGAGGGAGACAGCGTGGCAGCCTCTCCCCAGCCCAGTACACAGCCTCCTGAGGGTGGCTCAGGGAGGGCTAGAAGTCTGATGAGTCAGGCAGGAGCTTAGAGGCCTGGGACCCAGGAATCATTCTCCCTTTCCTCCCTTCTAAGGGAGAGTGCTCTTAGCCATAGGCCGGGATGGGGTGAAAGGTTCAGTACCTGGATGACCACAAAGCGCTGGGGGTCCCTGGCCATGCGGGAGAATTCAGCCACTAACTCCCGGAACCTCGGCCGACATTCAGAGTCAATCATCCAACCTGGGGGTGGGCAAGAGCCCGGCATCTCAGTTCTGGCTGCAGCCTGCATGCAGCACCCCTCACCCTCACCCCCAGTCTAGACAACACTAGAGTCCAAAGCCCTCTGATGATAGAGAATCTACTAGTTTCCCCTTTTTATTTTGCATCAGTCTTTTTTCCTAGCTGGCCCTCGCTAGCTCCTCTGGACTGGTACTGTAAAAGGGCAGGGAGAGCCTTCTGAGACTCCATTAACCATATCACCATGCTCTTGGCCCCCCCCCATGCCCCTTGTAGGCCCATCCGCCCAGAACCACCCACCCCTCCTCCAAGCAGCCAACACAGCTCAAGAACGCACATTTGACCATGATCATGTAGACGTCAATGGTGCAGATGGGGGGCTGGGGCAGCCGTTCTCCCTTCTCCAGCAGGTCAGGAATCTCCCGGGCTGGGATCCCATCATAAGGTTTGGCCCCAAAAGTCATCAGCTCCCACACAGTCACACCTGGGGCAGAGATGGGGTAAAGCGGTGGGAGGACCACAGGCAGCTTTAGTGTACGGAGCCTCAGAGGCTCTGCCCAAGAGCCTGGCACCATGGGGGAAGGAGGAATGATGCAGTGCCAAAGGGCAGGAGATAACTCGGTCTTCCCCCAATCCCTGGGAAGTGCACAGACTCTGGCAGCTTGAGGCACTGGCAGCCTCTTCCTTCCTTCTCATATTCATACTAAAGGTGTCCATTATTTCACCCCATCCTTCCACCCACATTCTCCCCAGGGCCATGGCTCCTTGTCCACCCTCCCTACCCACCCCATCACACACCATAGCTCCACACGTCACTCTGGTGGGTAAACCGCCGCCGGAGAATGGACTCCAATGCCATCCACTTGATGGGCACCTGGTAGAGCAGAGAAGGAAGTCCTCCAACCAGGTCTGAGTTCTCTCAGGGGCCAGACCCCACTCCCCCTTGTCTCGGTTCGCTCGTCTAACCTTGCCCCCATCCGCGTGGTACTCTGTCTCGTCAATGTCTAGCAGCCGAGCCAGCCCGAAGTCTGTAATCTTCACATGGTTGGGACTCTTGACCAGCACGTTCCGGGCGGCCAGGTCCCTGTGCACGAGCCGCACATCCTCCAAGTAGCTCATCCCCTGGGGTCAGAGGCACCAGTGTGGACCTCGCTCTGCCAAAACTCTCCCAGGAAACCTTCCTATCCAGAGGCTTGCTCCCCAAGGGCACCTGCAGAGCCCTGGCCCCCAAAGTGCATACCTTGGCAATCTGCACACACCAGTTCAGCAGGTCCTGGGAGCCCAGGCGCCCACGGTGTTCTCGAACGTGGTCTAGGAGGCAGCCATAGGGCATCAGCTGTGTCACCAGCTGCACTGTGGATGTCAGGCAGATGCCCAGGAGGCGGGACACATATGGGGAGCCTACACCAGCCATCACATATGCTTCCTGGAAACAAGGGCACGCACTGAGAGGGTATGGGAAACCACTAACCCCCAACCACCACACACCACACACCCCTCCCATGGGCTGAGCCATGGTAACGGGACCCTCAGCCAATCCAATCCCATTCATCACAAACCAGAACCATGGCCCACAGACTAGGGAGGCTAAGAGTAGAGATTTGGGGGAATCACAGGGTGTCCCCCAAAACCGCAGTGAAGAGAGAGAGAGCCCAGTCCCCCGTGCCCCCAGCTGGAGAGGGTGGAAGGGCTTACGTCCAAGATTTCCTTGTTGGCTTTGGGAGATGTGTTTTCCCTCAACACCTTGATGGCCACGGGGATTTTCACATTTTCCCCATCGGGGATCCAGATGCCCTGGGCAGAGAGGAGGATGTGAGCAGGAGAAGGACCGGCCAGATCCAACCTGCAGCCGTCCTTCTTGGGGCCACTACTTGGGCTCCCAATTCCCTCCCCCACCCTTGGGCCAGCCCCATTATTTAGCAACAACCTCACCATTTAGACCCACTGGCCACTCCCAATCCCTTATCCTTAACTGCCCTACTCAACTGCGCCACCCCCGGCTCCTGGTCCCAACACACCCTCCGCCACACCCTGCAGCATCCTCTAGGACCGCCCACCCGGGGACTTTGGCCCCACCCCTGACCTTGTAGACGGTGCCAAAAGCTCCAGATCCTAGCACCTTCACCTTCCTCAGCTCTGTCTCTTTTAAGATCCGCATCTGAGCCTGATTGGGCATCGCTCCGCTGGGCGTCAGGGGCTCCACCAGCTGGGGTGAGGGGGTAGTGGGTCAGTGCTGCGGGTTGGGCCGCAGACCCCAGGCCGCGCGAGAGGCCCTCAGGCCGCCTCACCTCCGTCTCCTGCAGCAGCCTCCGCATCGTGTACTTCCGGATCTTCTGACGCCTTCGCTTAATGAGGATGCCGAACACCAGCCCCACAAGGACAACCAGCAGAACGCCCACCACAGCGGCAATGAGGGATGTCACAGGGCTGGGGGCACGAGCCAGGATCATGGATTGGGGACCAGTCTGGGGCAGGGGGGATGAAGGGGTCCCACGGCGGGGCGCGGTGGTGGGGGAGGAGGGAGAGGGGGCTGACTGTCACTGGCATTTGGAAAGCGAAGTCAGAAGGGTGACCCACAGGCTCCCGTCCTGTCTGACCTACTCTAAAACCTACCTTGGCTCCTTACCGTCTGGGAAATAAAGTCCAGACTCCTTGCTAGGATTCAAAACCCTCTACACCTACGTCTGCAAGTTGCCTATGCTCTTGCCCATGGCTCTAGCCCAGGATTCTCAAACTTCCTGACAAAACTCACCAGGGAGCTGGTCAACCTGTGAGAGTATGGAGCCCCACCCTCCAGAGATTTTGACTGTGGTATGAGGTGGGGCCCAGGAATGTGCCCACAGTGATTCTGATGCTCTAGCCAAAATTTTCACCCATAGGTCACGATTTCCACATCTCCCAGCCTTTGTTATAACACTTCTGCCTGGATCACCATTTCTGCATGAGGTCATCTTTCAAGATTCTGCTTATCCTGGGATAGAAGGCCCTCCTGGGCACTGACCCTACATCCTCGTCACCCTTGTTCCCCTCCCTTGCTTAGCCAAGGGCTGGCTTATCACAGACCTCAAATGGACCCTTATTTCATGGACAAATGCTTACTTAGGATACACTCCAATCTTTTTTCCCTAAAACCCTTCCCAAAACACCCCTCTGCCTAGAAATCAAGTCCAACGATGGCAGTGATAGACATCACAGGGCCTGTGGCCTCGTGGTAGGGGAAAGCCTATGCCCTCCAGATCCGGCCCTGACTCAGACTTCACCCCCTACTCCTTCCTCTGTGCTTAGTCAGTTACCCACCACAGCAGAATCTTCAGCAAACACATCCTAGACTTTCTGGACACCCCTCACCATGCTGCCTGGTTGCTTTCCTCCTAATACAAGTGACATTTCCACCCCTCTTTCAAAACCTAGCTCATGTGCCTGAAGCCTCCCACTGATCCCAGGGATGTATTCACTGTCCTTCCCTCAGTGCTGCAGCTATGCTCTCTTCTCAATGTGCCTCGAGTCCCAGGGAGTTGAAGGCTGCCTGTGTCCCTTATGAGACACCTAGCTATACAGGGTGGGGAGGTGCTGGGTGTCTTCCTATTCCCTGACCCCCAAGCAAGCTGAGCAGGCCTTCCATCCCCTGCATGTGTGTGCACATACGTGCTCAGTCACTCAGTCGTGTCCAACTCTTTGCCACCCCATTGACTGTAGCCAGCCAGGCTTCTCTGTCCATGGGATTTCCCAGGCAAGAATACTGGAGTAGGTTGCCATTTCTTACTCCAGGGGATATTCCCGACCCAGGGATTGAACCCTGGTCTCTTGTGTCTCCTGCACTAGCAGGCCAGTTCTTGACCCCTGCACCACTTGGGAAGCCCCTCCATCCACTAGTTGAAGCTAATTGAAAGGAGCATCCACAGTGGAAGAGTAGGCTGGGGAGGACACGTGTCATGTCAGGACATGACACCTAGCAGCAGTGACCACCCAGGGGTCAGTGGGGGACTGGGGGCAATGTGGGATGCATTCTGGGGACCAGGCTGACCTGGCTCTCTGCTCGGCGGGGCAGCCCTTGTCATCCAAGTCCACACAGCTGCAGGAGAGAGAGAGTCCCGTCAACAAGGCTGGGAACCACCTCCTACACTCACTCCAGCCTCACAGGAGCCCAGGAGGTGGGTGTGACTGGGTTATGATCCCCACTTGACAAAGGCAGAAACTGGGTTCGAGGTCACCAGGGCTCTTTCCACCATCCCACGGGGGAGTCCTCCAGTCTGTAAACCCATATCCTTTGTACCTCCCTGTGGTGGGTAGGAAGTGGCGGCACCCAAAGGAGCATCGAGTTCAAGAGCTTGGCCATCTCCTCTGTAGAGGATGCCAGTGTAAACTACTACTGTAGTTGGGCAAACTCCTGCTGTCCTCCTAGCGGTTCCACCTCTGGGGATAAACCCTAAAAATGCCAACACCTGTACACTAGGGGGCATGTACAAGATGCTCACTTGTACATGGAGCACAAGTGCAATAAACTGCCAAAAAGAAAAAAAAGGAAACAAGTTCAGTCATACTCTCAGGCAGGGACACAACTAAATAACTCCATATTGCAGACTGAGTAGTTTAAAAAAAAGGAGGTAGATTGATATGCATTGACAGGAAAGGGCCTCCAAGATACATAAAGGGGGGAAGGTGCAGGGAAGCAAAGTGTATATGAGTCAAATGAAATTGCTGAGAAATAGATGAGCTTATATGAAACTGTTGTTTCTTGATCATTTTTGATTTCCAAAAACAGCAATCTTATATGACTCAACCTAACATATACGTAAAATGCATTTATGTAAACATGTGCAAAAAAGCCTGGAGGAATGCACATACCAGAGTGACCTGGTAGTTCTCCCCAGGGAGGGGAGGGGCTGGGTGGGTGGGGCAGTGGGAGAAAGGGCACTTCTGCTTTACACTGTTTACTTTGATACTGCTGAAAATGTGTCTTACAAGAATGTATGCACGTGTTCCACGTGTTATCAAAAACAACCAAGTAAAAAAATAAAAAGAACAGGGCGGATCATTGTATTAGGACATGAAAAAGCATTGCAAGAACTGCAGTGTTACGTGAGAAAAAGCAATTTGCAAACAATAGGTGTGGTCTATGCTCCTATTTTTGTAAAAAGAAATATAGACCAGAATGTGCACAGATAAGAATTAGAGAATAAAAATAATATATAAACATATTTTATATATTATATAATAATACATATGTTAGCATATGCACATATAAACTGGAGGGAGAATATGGCAAGTTATTAACAGTGGAATAGAACTGTTAATACTATTAATTTATTCTTCATGCTTCAATTAAAAAAATTTTAACAATATGTATTACTTTTGTGATCAAGAAAAAAAAGATAAAAAAGTTAAGGGCCTTGGGGTAAGCAAAGGCAGAGATGTCCCACTTTTTACAATAAGAGCCTCAGAGAGGCTCCTGGAACAAGCCCTTCTTTATATGGGGAAGGCCCTCAGACTCACGAGTGGGTGCAGTTGATGGGGCATGGCTGGCATATGCCCTCCTCATCTGGAAACTTCCAGATGGGCATGAAGGAGAGGTCAGGCTTCACACCACTGGGGCAGCGAGCCACGCAGAAGGGAGGATCCTTGTAGTGGGCACAAGCCACACATTGGTCAGCCTCCTGGGAGGGAAGAAAGGATTTGTGGGGGGCTGGCACCGATACCCCTGGGGCAGCAAGACCAGGCCCCTGGGTCCCCTTGGTGCTTCCCATGGCCACTCGGCAGCACTTTTCACCCTGCTTTTAGAACAGCTCCAGACCTGCTATGTCTGCTACCCCTGTTCTGCACCCAGCTCCCCAGTGCTCAGGCACAGTGCCAAACCCTATTTTAAGTTAATTCTTACTGTATCCCAATGGGGTGGGTACTAGCATAACATTGATTTCACAAGTGAGCCAACTTAGATTGGAAGTGACACCTGGATTTGAAACCAGGTAATCTGATGCCTGAGCGCCCAGGTCTAACCGCCTTGACACTGCCACAGCCAAGCACACAGGCTTCCCTGGGCCTTCTGCATGGTCGGAAGGGTCTCAGGGTCCACAGTTCTTGCCGTTCGAAGCATCCCAGCCTCCTTCCACTCTCCTACTGTTCAGGGCTTGGAGCCCTCCTCAGGGATATTTTACTGGACTTGGCCAGGTCCCTGGCAGCTCCCCCCACCAACCCCGCCCAGCTTCCCACCACTCAGCTCTGAGCCCACAAGCACCTCACCGAGCCAAAGCAGGTCACTGAGCCATTCTGGGGATGACACTCGGGGTGGCACGGCAGACAGTACCTGTCCTTCACGTACTCCCGGGGGAGCCTGAGGGGAGCACAGCCAGTGAAGGGGTCTGGAAGGAGCCCCTGTGCACCTCCCTCCACCTCCTGGCCGCCCCCTCCTCCGCCCGGCGCGTACCCCTGCAGTACTCGGCATTCCTCCACGCATTCCTGGCCCCGAAGGAACTGGCTGCAGTTGACGCACTGGGTGGGCCCGGGACCCCAGCAGTGCCCTTGGGCGCACAGTGGGTAGCAGGCCAGGCCCTCGCCCACTGCAGTGAGGAGGAAGGGGTCAGAGGGGACTCTTATGGCAGGTTCCAGGTCTCATGGAGGCGGGGGCGAA
>NW_011494752.1:3173610-3178686 GCF_000754665.1 Bison bison bison
AGGGAGGGATGCCAAGGCAGCGTGGCTGGACCCAGCTAGAAGCCACGCCAAGAGGCCAGGCCAGCCAGAGCTGGGTCAGCGATGGTGCGCCTGGGACTGGCAGTGCGCATGCACAGGGAAGTCGATGGCTGCCGCCAGAGGCCCCTGGGCGCGCCAGCGCGCTGGCAGACGCGGAGCATGCAGCGCCGGGCTCTCTGTCTTACCGCACTCATCCTCTGGCCTGTTGGCGCTGTGGAGCAGAGCCTGGTGGGGGTTCTGGAAGAGCTGGTCCCAGGGCACCGTGTGTACGAAGCAGAGGCGGGCGTTGCGGTGAATGAGGGCCAGCCCGCTGCCCAGTTCCCGCAGCGAGCGCAGCCCCAGCCAGCTGATGCCCAGCCCTTGCAGGGTCAGCGAGTAGGCACCACTGTGGGGGAGTCGAGGGGGTGCATAAATGCAGGGGGGCAGCGCACCGCTGACCACCCCCATCAGCCAGAGCTGCCCTCGCCTTCCTCCTGTCCCCAGCACACGCTGCAAACTCCCATGGAAGGGTTCCTGCTGGAGTCCCCGGAGAACAGGAACCCCCTTCTCTTCACTATACATACACCCAAAACTTCTCCCAGACCTCCCTGGGCAGCTCCTCTCCGCAGGGAACCCCTCCCCTGGTGCTCACTCATGCAGAACTCGTCCCCGGATTACTCGCAGGTTCTGGAAGACGCTGAGGTCAGGCAGGCTGTCTGGCCACGCTGAGATGTACAGGTAACCTGCAGGCACAGGGTGAGGCTAGGGTATGGGGCCAGGATGAGAACCCCCAGCCCCATGAGAGCAGGCTTCAGAGAGACAGGGCCCACCTGTGATCTCCTCCAGAGACTCAAACACTTTGAGCTGCTCAGCCTGCAGCGGGGCGATGTTAGAGTCTGGGTCCCTAGAAGAAGGATTAGGGGAGGAGTCAGCAGGGCCAGGCAGAGAAGGCAATGGCACCCCACTCCAGTACTCTTGCCTGGAAAATCCCATGGACAGAGGAGCCTGGTAGGCTGCAGTCCATGGGGTTGATGAGAGTTGAACACGACTGAGCGACTTCACTTTCACTTTTCACTTTCATGCATTGGAGAAGGAAATGGCAACCCACTCCAGTGTTCTTGCCTGGAGAATCCCAGGGACAGGGGAGCCTGGTGGGCTGCCGTCTATGTGGTCGCACAGAGTTGGACACGACTGAAGCAACTTAGCAGCAGCAGCAGCAGCAGGGCCAGGAAGGGGGTGGGTACAATCTGCTCCACAAGCTGGCCCTGTCACCCTCCCCCACGTCCCCTCCACTTAAACCCTTTGCCCATCAAGGCTGGCTGTTCTCATCCTGAGCTTCAAGCCCAGGCCCTAGTTTGGCAGGATCTATCAAAATAATATGTATATCCTTTGATCTAGAAATTCTACTTCTAGGAATGTGCCCTGGAAAAACACTGGCCCCTGTTTCCAGAGGCATGTACAAGGGAGAACTGTTTGTTAGAGGGAAAATAAAACACCTAAGGAAATTAAAAATTTTTTAATATTTTAAATTAAATACCTAAATATTCCATCAGTAAATGAGGAGCTGTTAAATGTAACCCTGATCTATTCAGACTATTGATGAAAAACAACATTTAGGAGCATGTATTGGATTAGCCAGCAAGTTTGTTTGAGATTTTCCATATGATGTTATGGAAAAAACTTGAATGAACTTTTTAGCCAAACAAATAGTATTTTCTGGGCACAGTTATAAGAGCTTTGCAAATATTAACTCATTTAAACTTTATAACAACCTTATGAGGGCGGACTATTTCTGCCCCCATTTAACAGATGAGGAAGCTGAGACACAGCAAGAAAGACCACATGACTAATAAGTGGTAGAAGCCAGGTCTCAAACCCTGGCAGCCTGGGCTCTTAGCTGCTACTGTTCGCTGCCACCTGCTTCATTGCTGTTGAAAGAACAAGGCAGCTGAACATGAACTAACTGTCATACCCAGCTCTCCAAAGCCACAGGCAGACAATATTCACAGCAGGCTCACATTTTAAATCAACCTTCCCCCCCAAATTATTAGAACTACATTTCTCTGTGCATGTAGGTCTATATACGTATGAATGGTCTAGACGAACACACACCATTACCAGTGGTCTCCTCTGGAAAGGGGAGTAGAGGTGGAGGAAGTGAAGAGAATGTTCTCCTTTTTGTAATACACACTTTTACTGAAGTATAATTCACATACAAGAAACCACACAGATTTTTAGTGTGCAGTTTGATGAGTTTTGTCAAATGCATCCATTCACATATCCACCTCCACCAGGGATACACAGAACAAGTCCGTCACCCTAGAAATGTCCTTTGCATTCCTTTCCAGGCCCTCACCCCGGCACAATCGCTGTTCTGACTTGTGTTACCACACAGTGGTTTTGCCTATGCTGGAATAAAGGCAGTCACACAGCATGGACCTCTCATCTGACTTACTTCACTTTTCATAATATTTTTAAGATTTTTTTGATGTGGACCACTTTTAAAGTCTTTATTGAATTTGTTACAACAGTGTTTATTGTTGTTTATGTTCCATTTTTTTTTGGCCAAAAGTCATGGGGGAATCTTAGCTCCCCAGAGATGGAACCCGCACCCCCTGCATTGGAAAGCGAAGTCTTAACCACTGGACCACCAGGAAAGTCCCAGCATAATGTTGTTCTGTGTATCCATAGCCTGTTTCTTTCATTGCTGAGAATTTCACTGTATGGATATACCGTTTTTTACAGTTAACCCTTGAACAATGCCTGGGTTAGGGGCACCCAACCCCTCTACGAAGTTGAAAACCCCAGTATAACTATATAGTCAGCCCTCTGCGTCCACAGTTTCAGATTCAAGCAACCCCAGATTGTGCAGTACTGCAGTATGGATTTACTGGGGAAAGTTGATATTTAAATGGACCCGAGCAGTTCAAAGGCCTTCCCAGGTGGTGCTAGTGGTAAAGAACACACCTGCCAATGCAGGAGGCATAAGATACATGGGTTCGATCCCAGGGTTGGGAAGATCCCCTGGAGGAGGGCATGGCAACCCACTCCAGTATTCTTGCCTGGAGAATCTAACGGACAGAGGAGCCTGGCGGGCTATAGTCCATAGTGTCGCAGAGGCAGACATAACTGAAGTGACTTAGCACACACACAAGCAGTTCAAACCCATGAGGCCCAAGGGTAAGCTGGGTTTATTCATTCAGCTACTGATGTTGTTGTTTAGTCACTAAGTTATGTCCAACTCTTTTGCTACACCATGAACTGTAGCCTCTAGGCTCCTCTGTCCATAGGATTTCCCGAGCAAGAATACTGGAGTGGGTTGCCATTTCCTCCTCCAGGGGATCTTCCCAACCCAGGGATCAAACTGGCATCTCCTGCATTGGCAGGTGAATTCTTTACCACTGAGCCACCAGGGAAGTCCAGCTATCGATAGACATTTGCATTATTTTCAGTTTGCGGCCATTATGAATAAAGCTACTGTGAACTCACAGAGAATTTTACTTTATCTGGATGGCGTGACCTCCGTACAAGTAAGTGCATGTTTATAGATAACATGTCATTTATGAGAAAAATTCCAGGAATTTCCCGGTGGTCCAGTTAGGACTTCTCCCTTTCATTGCCAAGGGCCCAGATTCAATCCCTGGTCCGGGAACTAAGATCCAGCCAGTCACATGATGTGGCCAAAAACAACAAACAACCAAAAACCAAAAACAACAAGAAAAACCTTCCCCCGCCCCCACCCACCCCCGCCTCCCCCCACGGCCACCCCACCCCAGCCAAGCTGGTCTTCCACCAGCTTCCTTTGTATCCTGGGTCTCCCTCTTCTGTCTCCCACCACCCCCTAGAAACACTGCCACCTCAGGATTCAGTGACTGCCCTAATGCTGTCTCAGGCTGTGTGTCCACCCTTAACTTCGAGTATCCTTACCCTGCAAAGCTCTCTGGCAGAAACGCCAGGCTCCCAAAAATCTTCTTGCAGCCGGCAAACTCCTGGATGTTGGCACTGGTGACCGCCCTCACCTCCCGCAGGTGTTCCATGCCCAGACCATAGCACACTGTGGGGAGGGGGCAGGGACATTCAGCCTCCACATGGAGCACCAGGAACTCAACCTCCTGGATCCTGTCCACAGTCCTCTCCTGGGTCCACACGCCCCCTCCCCACATTGACAGGAGACACAGGGGAACTTGTGGGCCAGGGGCAGAGTCAGTGGGACAAAAGGACTGGGTCCCAGGACAGTCTGAGGAAGGGTGACGCAGTGGGCTAGGCCAGGCTGGCTGTTTCAGGGGGCAACCACTGGGTACCTGGGGCACAGGGCTTGCTGCATTTCTCACACCTCTGGGTTCCATCCTCAGCTGTCACCTCTTGGTTGTTCAGGGGACAAACCAGGGTGCAGGATCCCACATCCGTAGATAGGTAGTTGTCTGAGGAGGTCAAGATCGTGTGTCCATGTATCCTGGCCTTTCACCCCCACACCCACCATGAGCCGTGTCACCATGCCCAGGCAGTACAAAAAGAATTATATCAACTGAGACTGAAATGCCCTTACAACATGCCTGAGCCCTGGACACTCGTCCTTTCCTCATGAAAGCCTTATGTGATAGGTACAGTTAGATTACCATTTTGCCAAAAGGGAAATCAAAGCACAGAGTTTTCTGTAAATTACTCAAGGTCATCGTGCTAGAAAGTGGAGGAGCCAGGATGTGAACCCAAATGGCCTGACCCTACAGTTTGTACTCGAGCCCACCATAGGGAACGTATGACCAGCACCCAAGAGCCCACTGCTATCTCCCACAAGAGGAGGAAAGAAGTCCCCAGATCCAAGGCCAGTCTCTGAATGCTTATCAGTAAACAGGGGAGCTAATAAATCAAACTCAGATCCATCTGACCATAGAGTAAAAGTTAACATTTAGGAGTGCTGAGTACTGGCTGGGCACAGTTGTAAGAGTTTCACAAATATTAATTCATTTAAACTTTATAACCACCTTAGGAGAGCAGGACTATTTTTGCCCGCATTTAACAGATGAGGATACCGAGACGCAGCAAGAAGCTCACATGACTAGTAAGTGGCAAAGCCAGGCC
>NW_011494752.1:3178786-3187003 GCF_000754665.1 Bison bison bison
GCCAGGCCTTTTTTTTTTTTTTTTTTTTTAGAGCCAGGTCTTGAACGCAAGCCTCCTGAGCATGGGCTCTTAGCTGCTACTATTTGCCACCGCCTGCTCCGCTGCTGTTTAAAGAACTGGGCAGCTTGACACAAACTGCCATGATGAGCTCTCCAAAGCCAGTGGCAGACAATACTCACAACATGCTCCCATTTATATAAACCAAACTCCCCAGCAAAATTACTAAGACTGTGTTTCTCCCCAGCACTTACAAGGACAGGCCGTCACACAGCTGGCACCGAAGGTATAACGCCCCTCAGGGTTGGGCATGGACTCGAAGGTGTCTGTGTTGTAGGTGACCAGAGCTGGGCAGTGCAGCTCGCAGATGCCACTGTGGTTGAAGTGGAGGCAGGCCTGGGGGACAGGCAGTGGGTGGGCACTGGGCTGTTTGGCCCTGGCGTGCCAAGAGCCATAGGACAACACTGGATGGGATGCCCCTCCCCTTGCAGCCTGAGGGCTGGGGCCCAGAGGGCACATACCAGGCAGTCAGAGTGCTTGGGGCCAGTACAGCCAGCAGCGCACTGCTCATGGCAGCAGTCGGTGGGCTGTGGGCCCTTACAGCGGGCACAGCCACTGGCACAGACGGTCCGCGTCACTGTCAAGTGGAGGCAGGATGAGGGCTGGGCGGCAGTCTAGGCACCAGCCCCACCTTCTAGGGAGACTTCCTGCCCCAGGGAAGAGGCCGAGGGCTGGCACAGCCCCTCCCGTGTCACTCAGCCCCTGCCCTCCAGACCCTGTGCCGCCTGTAACTCACAGCTCTGACAGTCCTGAGAACTTTCTCCCCAGCAGTTGGGAGCTTTACAAGCTGGAGAACAGGGTGCGCCTGGAGAAGGAAACAGAGAGGTAGTGAGAGAGACCAAGACCAGGACGTGCAATGCACAGTGAGGGACAGACCCAGGCAGGAAAAGAGGACTTCAAAGCCAGGGACACGATCTAGAAGCAGAGGAAAACAGGACAGAGAACCACGGAGATGAAGAGACGCAGAGAAAGGGGAGATGGGTGCTGTTAGTGCGGCAGCAGAGTGGGGCAAGGAGTAAGCCAGGAGTTTGGGGTCACTGGGCTGCGTGAGAAAGGGTGGCGGCTGCAGGCAGCAGGGAACGAGGCTTACAGGCCCGTGAGCGGTTGGTGTCTATCTGCTTGAGGGGCAGCTGGTTGTTCTTGTGGAAGATATCCTCCCACAAAATCGTGTCCTGGTGGCAGAGCTGGGGGTTCCGCTGGATCAAGACCCCTCCCTTGAGGATCTCTGTGGGGTGGGCAATAATCAGGGGCTTCTTCCCCCATCTGGCATCTTCTTATCTCCCCTGGGGCCTGCCTGCCTTCTAAAAGTAGAGCAGGCCTCTGAAACACACCCCGGGTTCCTCGGGGAGCAGAGAACACCCCTTCAGCATCTTTGAGCCTTATCAATACCACCCACAAACTAAGATCCAGGGAGGAGTGACTTGTCCATGCCACCGCCTCCTCTCCTCCACCTCTGCTGTGTGCACATGGCTTAGCAATTAAAAGAGTGTGAAACCCAGCCTCACCACCACTAACTAGCTGTGCGACTTATCCTCCATAAACCTGTTTTCTCATTTGTAAAATGAGAACATTGATGTTTCCCTTGCAGGATTATGGCAGGACTGATGGGATTATGCATGCAAAGCACAGGGCACTCAGAGTCTGAAACTCTGTCTGCTTCAGGGCTGCCACGTACAGTTACACGGGTTGTTCACTGTACATGTGCACTCAGCCAAGAAGCGGGCAAAAATCCAGCCTGCATCCTAATCATCAAACTATGCGGGCTGGTGCAAGCTGTGACTTCCTGGGAAGAGGGGAAATCTTTCTGAATCTTCACAAGGGCGCCTTTCCTAGCTCCACCTGCATCCATCCGGAAGGGACCCCAGTTCTGACTCACACAGTCACCCCTTGGCTAGTAGCGACCCCTGGCCAGCTCTCAACAACCAGCAGAGAGTTTCCATGATAAAAATGGCCACCTGTGAGGCTTCGCAGCTGCAGCTCCTGCAGCCCTCCTGGGGCTGTGCCTGCAGCAGGGGCAGCACTTTCCAGAAAGTCTCCATTGTCCAGCACGGCCAGGGCGTAGTGTTCCTCAAAAAGCTGGGTGCCTCGCACGATTCGCAGTCTCTGCAGTGGGACCTGACTCACTCGATTGTGAGCGATGAGCACATAGCCCTGCACCTCCTGGATTTCCTGGGAAGGGACAGAGGAGGAGAGGGCTGAGGCAGGTCGGGCCCTGGACCACTACTACCCAACCCCCAAGACCTCCTCAAGGTCCCCTGTGCTTGGGGATCTTGGGCAAGGGCCCAGCTGCCAAGCAGTCTGCCTACCACCTCCCCAAACCAGGTTCTAGGACCAAATTCTAGTATGATTAAGAAAGAAAATGAGGGGGTGGGGGCAGCACTCTGTCAATTGTGAGCAGGCACCCCACCCTCTCTACACCTCAGCTCCTCCATCTATAAAGGAAATGCCTGGACGAGATGATGTCTGGGATTCAACGGACTAAGCGTCGCACACCTGGCCCCGCTCTGGGACACAACCCAGAGGCTGGCTTCCACTAGCTCTCCTGTTCCTGACCTTTTCACATATATTTCCCACATGATATCTAAATGGGCTCCCCAGGAGGAGTCCAAGTATGCCTATGGCTACCAATGTAGTGTTAGTCACTCAGTCGTGTCCAGTACTTTGCGACCCCATGGACTGTAGCCCACCAGGCTCCTCTGTCCATAGGATTCTCCAGGCAGGAATACTGGAGTGGGTAGCCAATTCCTTCTCGAGGGGATTTTTCTGACCCAGAGATTGTATCTGGGTTTCCTGTATTGCGGGTGGATTCTTTACCATCTGAGCCACCAGAGAAGCACTCACGGCTCCCAATATACAGATAGGGAAACTGAGATCCAGTGAAACCAGGGCCTAGACCACATTCACAGGGCTTGTCAGTGGCAGAACTGGACTCAGAACTTGCCAAGCCTTTCATTACACCAGGTAGGAAGGGGACAGTGGCTGGGACAGTTGGACAGAATGATCACCAGAAGGTGATCATTCTGGTGAGAGAGCAAAAAATATAGCCCAGGAATAGATGCATTCCACCCAGAGATGTCCACAGTCAGCCACACTGTAAACAGAGAGTCAACTGGTCTTAGTGTAGGATGGATGGGGTGAGACATCAGAAGTGACTTCCTGGTTCAGGAGCCACAACGAAAGAGAAAATGTAAGGCGGGAACCTTCTACCACCCATCTGCAGGCAGAGGGCTCAGCCCAGCAGGAAGCAGGGCCTGGCTGGGTCTTGCCCATGGGCCTCACCTGCAGGAAGGAGAGGCTGGCATCAGCAGGCAGATAGGTGAGCTCCAGGTTACCCTGCACCACCTGACAGCCTTGGTAGAGGTGGCGCAGCATGTCCAGGTGGGTCTCGGGACTGGCCGGCAGCCGCAGCTTCATGTCTGTGCCGGTGCACACTGCGGAACAGAGAAGATGGTCAAAGGGCCTGCGCAGTGAGCTTCTCCAACCGGCCACGTGCAACAACAAAACAAAGTGTGCAAATCTGGGAAAAGGCGGGGAAATCAGGAAGAGGTTCCCTCCCGCCAACTTGGCCCGTCCTGAGCATCCAGAGGGGGTCCCACTGGGCCAGCCTTAGGGAGCTTGCCCATTCAATCCAGGGTGTTGGCTGGCAAAGAAAGCCTTCTTTTGTCCCAAAGGCACGACTCAGGGCCAATGGGTAAAAATCCCCCAAGAGAGGCGATGATGAATCATGAATCCTCTGGATACCCCCTTCCCCTTTCCTGAGCAAACAATGCCACCCACATGCCAACCTCCTGGCAAGGCATACCCACCCCCGCAATGCCACCCAGAAAGTGGGGAAGGAGGGTCAGCTCGAGTCATAGCTGGGGCCTGGGGACCACCAGTGGCCTGGTCACTGCAGGGACTTCTGGGATTTCCCCAGCAGAGAAAAGGAGCGTCAGATCCCAACTCTGGGTATCTGGACCCAAGCTGCAGACACTGAGCCAGAGTGCTGCCTGCTCCAAAGCCTCCTCTGCTGGTACCTCACCCTTGCCACCTCTTCAGGGCAAGACTCCAGAACCAGCTGGCAGAATCTGTGCCACGAAACTCCTGCCACAAGGGCACTACGTCAGCCCTGTGTACCTGCCCACTGTCAACCACCAGACAAGTGGCATCAAGATGAACTGCTACCCAGCCCACCTGGACCCCAGTCCAGTGTCCCTGAGGCCAGAAGTACCCACCAAGTCCAGGGACACTAGAAAGGGTGAACTACCCCTGGTAAGGGGGCGCTCTGGCAGAAGCTGGCACCATGCCTACCAGCAGGGGGGAGATTAAAGGGCCCAGTGGAACTCGTTTTTCTGCTCTGGTGAGAAGATGAATCACCTGGCGCGTCTTGCCCAGGAGGGTGTGCCGGGGGAGGTGGGTGGAGGGCACCCCCAGATCCACAGATCCACAGGTGCCTGAGCTGTCTGGAATTCCTGTTGGTCTCCACTCCACCTCCCATGGACTACGTGCAGATTCAGGGAGACAGCACAATGGCTGACTATGGGGTCTGACACCAGGGCTTCTGCTTTCCCCACAACTTGGAGCCTAAGGTCAAATCCTGAGAGGTAATAAGAGACACCCTCTGCCCCCAGAAATCGGAGGAAAGGCTGGGGGAACAAGCCCCAGGGGTCCAGCCTGGGTCAACAGCCACAAGCGGGCAGCAGGAACACCCAGAGTGGTCTCTCTTCCCACCCCTCTGGGCCAGGGAGGCAAGAAAGCAAAGAGGGAGGAAGGGGAGGGCCCAGAAATAGAACTCAAGGGTCCCTCCCCCCAGACTCCCAAGAGAAACAGGATCCGGGGGTGGCAGGCCAGGCCCAAAATAACGCCCGCTGCCAGGACCTCCCCCGGCCTCGGCAGCTTCAGCTGCTTTGTAGGCACAGCTGTCTCCAGGTCTGGACCCCAAGGCCCTAGCCCAGGCCAGGGACAGGGACCGGCGAGCTGGGGCAGGGGCCGTCTCCACCCACTGCGGCCTCTGCCGCCTGGAAGGGACACACCAGCTGCGGTAGCCGGGCAATGGGAAAACAACAACAGGAACCCTGGGGGCAACAGGGGCCACTGAGCGTCTACCGTGTGCGGAGCAGGCACTCTGGGTGGAGCCTCAGCCCCCAGAGGCTGGGATCTACAGCCCCGATTTTGCAAAGAAGGAAACTGAGGCTGCCAGGAGTTATGCTTCCACGATCATAAAGCTGTGAGCAATAGAGGCACAATTTGAATTGGAGTCTGCCCGACTTTAGATCCCACATTCCTTCCACTAGGCCTAACTGCACACACGCCCCACCCCACACCCTGTGCAAAGGTAAATACACACCAGCTCTGTTGATGCCACTGATTACAACAGGCTCCAGGCCTGAGTGGCTGAGCTGGGCGGGAGGACCAGAAAGAGAGGGAGCCCCGCCCCACGGGTTTGTTTGTGGCCGTTTAGAATCTGATTAAGACTAAGTGCTTGTGGGAACTTCCCTGGAGGTCTAGTGATAAGACTGAGCTTCCAATACAGTGGGTGCGGGTTCGATCCCTGGTTGGGGAATGAAGATCCCACATGTGGTCAAAAAATAAAGACTAATTGTTTGCAACAGGTGGTAAAGTTGGGACTCTGAGACCTACTCCCTGGAGGCCTGGGGACTAACCCCCAACCTGATATGAAACCAAGAAGCACTTCTACACCCCCATCTTCTCACTCATATCCCTCTCCTCAGTCCTCACCGTGGTCCCCATATCCACTCTCCCTCAGTGATTTCCTCCAGAGTAGGAGGTCCTGTCCCACACAGGAGAGCTTTGTCTCCAGAGCACCTGCCCTTCAGGAGCCAGATCTCTGGAGCAAAGACAGCGTGAGGCAGGACCAGACCAGAGCCAAGGACACAATGAGCCCTGGATAAGTGTTTGTGGAATGGCAGAATGAATGAACTCCAAGCAAGAGTCTCCAAACCAGTGCTTTCCTGGTGGTCTGGTGGTTAAGAATCCACCTGTCAATGCTGGGGACACAGGTTCAATCCCTGCTCCAGGACGATCCCACATGCCACGGGGCAACTAAGCCCCTGTGCCACAACTACTGAGTCCGCAGGCTAGAGCCTGTGAGCCACAACTACTGAAGTCCATGTACTCTAGAGCCCGTGCTCCACAATGAGACGAGACTGCAATGAGAAGCCTGAGCTCTGCAACTAGAGAGTAACCCACTGCTCGCCGCAACTAGAGACACGCGACAACCAAGACCCGGCACAGCCAAAAATTAATTAATCAGTTTTTTTAAAAAAAAGAGTCTCCAAACCAACAGGGACCAGCTGAGGTCACTGTGCCCAGCCCTCTGCCCAGAGGCTGGTCACAGTCCCCAAGTTTCTCTAACTGAATGTCAGTGGTCAGGTCCCAGCTCTAGGGGGCTCTCAAGTGGGTTCTCTCCTTTTCACCAGCCTTCAGCCTCACCTGCCTCTCTTGCTCACCCGCACAAAAGCCAACACTTCTTTTTTTCCATGAACACTGCCTGCGTCCCCGAAGGTCACCTGCCTCAGACCCACGGGGCCAGAGCCCATTCCAGTGACACCAAGGTTCACCTAGCACACACACCTGGTGGGTCAGACCGGGGCCTGGGCTCAGCTCGTTAGGCCAGAACCCTGGAGGGGCTGCTCCCAGTGTAACCCTGATCAAGTCCCTGGATTTCCAGGGCAGAGGTCAAATCAGATCCACCTGTATGCCTAGCTGTACCCGTGACATAGCAGGCGCTCAGTGAATATTTGCTGACCTGACTGGCTGTAAGGTGCGGATGATAAACAATAACAACTCTTACTCTCTGCAGAGAAATTACATGAAAATTAAATGAGATAATGAATCAAGAAACAGTGTGCAAACATGACAAGCCTTTGTCAACAGAGCTGGGGCAACACAACCATTGGCTATAATTCTCCCACTCCTTAAGAGAGCACACACCCCTCTCCCTACCTCGCCTCTCATCCCAGGGGTGGGGAGAAAAGGTGGCCTACTGAAAAATGGAGGTGTCAACATGGAGGGGCTTCCCACAGTACAGACGGGGGGATCTCTTTGCCGATCATGCTAGCACCAGGGGCAGGAACACCCAGCCTGGCCCTACACCAGCCCCAGCGCCAGCCCCACACTGGTCCCTCCCTCGCCTGCAGCCCTGTTGGTTCCACTGGGCCTCTGCCCGACTCCAGCCTTCCATCCCCTGCCAAGCCTAGAGGGCACAAGAGGAGGGCAGACAGGGCCTGGACATGGAAGGGAAGAACCCCAAAGTCAAGAGGGAAACTGGGGCTGGGGGCGCAGCTCACCCTTATTTTCACCACAATAACAAACAGCACCTCTGCCCTAGTCTGGCCACCTGACTGCCCCTGAGGCTTTGCCTAACACTTTGATCAACAATTTTTTTTTTTTTTGGCTCTGTCTGGCCTTAGTTGCAGCATGCGGGATCTTTCCTTGTGGTGTGTTTTTTTTTGTTGTTTTTTTTTTTGCTCTGTCTGGTCTTAGTTGCAGCATGCGGAATCTTTCCTTGTGGTGTGCGGGCTTCTATCCGGTTGTGGCGTGCTCGGGCTCCAGAGTGCAGGGGCTCTTGGGCTCACTAGTTGCCCTGAGACATGTGGGAATCTTAGTTTCCCAACCAGAGATCTGAGGTGTGTTCCCAGTATTGGAAGGCAGATTCTTAACCACTGAAATACCAGAGAAGTCCCTCTGATCAACTCTTGATGACTCCTCATCAGAGTCCAAAAATGCCCTGGACATTACTGGGTTGCTGAGAAGCCTTGGCTAAGTCACTTTGTTTCTCTGAACTTCAGAGAAGTTTCTCATCTGTGCTCCTGCTTCACAGGATTGTTGCAGAGAAGCAATGAAACTGTAATGGATGAGAACTTAGCAAACAGAAAGCGTGCCGCACTTTGCCGCACTTTTCTAAAGTTAAGTCCATAAAGCAGGAGTCTGGGTAATTTCAAACCAAGAGAAAATGAAAAGCCCTTTGTATTTGACTTTGTAATACAATGTATTTTCTCTTTTGGCATTTGAGCCTAGCTTTCAATTATTATTTTTTATTGAATAGTAGAATGAGGTTACTTTCTCTACGCATAGCAAAAACAAGGAAGGAGACTGTGGGGGAGAATCCTTCAGGAATTAAACTACGGTCTGTCCAAGATGTGTTTACTGCACTTTACA
>NW_011494752.1:3187103-3189087 GCF_000754665.1 Bison bison bison
GAAAAGAAAATCCCAACCCCCTGGGCTTTCCCCCCATCTCCCTTTCCCCCTCAGCCCTGGCATATACTGGGAGTGCTAGAGGCAGCTGGGTGGGTCTCTGCCATTTTAGCCATTCCCCGGCCCAGTATGCCTCTCACAGCACCCAGCACTGTGGGCCGAGGTGTTAGGAAGCCTCGAGGAGCCCCCAGTACCCAATACTGCAGCAACCTAGCTGCACTTCACCTGCTCAACTCCCAGGCCCAGGTGAGGAGGGCAGCGGCTCAGCCTGGCAGCCCAGACTTGCCTCACTCTTCTCAGCCAAAGGCCCGCCTGGCAAACAGGGAAGGGATGCGGAGGCTCCTTGCTCAGAGAGAAGGCGGCGTGGGGCCACCTCCCGCTGTTTACAGCAGCTCTAGAGGGAGTTCCTTGAGAGGGCAGAGTTCAGCAGGGTGACCGCCGTGAGGCCACACAAAGCCCAGACACACAAACACAGAGACCACACAACTCAAGAACACCCTGACACAGCAGCCCCTCAGACAACACAGCAAAGCCCTGACAGAGGGGCCCTCGGGCACGCACAAACAGGCCAACACCCGCCCCTTCTCCAGACTCCCTGATCCGTAGAGACCAGCCACCACGACTAGAACATTCTCATTCTGGCTTCCCCACAACCCGGCGATGCAGGGCCCAGCGTCCCCCGGTGCTCACGGTAGATGAATACAGTGCTTTCCAAGGTGTGGCTGGGGGTCGAACTGCCTGGATCCCATCTGTGGTTGTTGTTTAGTCACTAAGTCATGTCTGACTCTTTTGTGACCCTATGGACTGTAGCCCACCAGGCTCCTCTGTCCATGGATTTTCCAGGCAAGAATACTGGAGTGGGTTGCCAATCTTCCTGTCCCAGGGATCGAACCTGCATCTCCTGCATTGGCAGGTAGATTCTTTACCGCTGAGCTGGTGGGGAAGCTGGAATCCAATCCAGGACCCACCAATTACACGCTGCCACTTCACCTCTTGAAGCCCAGGTCTTTGCCTGGAAAATGGGAACACTGGTAGGACTTCTCTTATAGGGTTGTTCTGAGGCTGAAAGGAGGGAACCCAGGCAAACATGCACAGCACCTAACAGAGGGTGCATTTCCCATACGTGTTAGCTTTAATCATTATGCATCTAGATGGACAGATGGGGAAGACACATAGTCCCCCCGCTCTTCCCCACACACAGCATAAAGGAAAAGCAGAGGAGCCTGGCGCCCAGCACACCTGCGTCTCTCCCTGTACCTTAGCTACCCCCTCTCCCTCCCACTGCCCAGGAGTCCGTCCCTCAGAACCCTCCCGCTTTAATGCCCCAGACCAGAAAACACACGGCCACCCCCGCCGTGGCCCACGCTTTCCAAGTGACAAAGCACACAGTCCCTAAGTCGGCCCTAAGGAAACTTGTTCAAAACAAACTTCTCCCCCTTCCCCCACCCCCGGCTCCGGTGAGGCAACGCTGCAGTCGTACTGGCCACCCTTGGCTCCCCGGCTCCGACTGGACAGGTTGCTTTCCCCACCTCCCCATTCCGCACCCCGATCCTGACCGAAGCCGGAGTAACTCAACCCACTTGGCCGAAAGGGGGCGGGGAGGGGGCCGGGCAGAAGGGACCCCCAGGAATCCAGCCCAGTCCAGTCTGGAGGCGGAGGTTGGCAACTGGAAAGGCTTTGAGAGAGGAGCTTGAGGGGCTCAAGAAAGGGGAAAACACACACACCATGCAATTCACCCTTTGAGGGAAACTTTCTGAATAACTTCAGAGAACTTTTATGACAAGTTCGCGGAGCCTGCAAAGCGCCGGTCCCATCTAGAGCCGCTCCGGCGTAATCGCCCTCTTACCCCACTTTCTCTGGCCCCTCCGAGCCGAGGGCCTGCGGCTCCGAGCGCCCCGACTATCTGAAACCTGGGATCAGGGAGCTTCGATGCCCCCCGCTGCCCGCGCCTGCCTGGGGACATCGGCAGGGGTCCCAGGCGGCAGGG
>NW_011494752.1:3189590-3201750 GCF_000754665.1 Bison bison bison
CGCCTCCCTTCCCCTAGGGTCTGGGGCAAACATTTTAGCTTGCCATCCTGAACTTTCTTTTAAATCGTAGGTTTAACTTAAAACATTCCTGGCCGTTTGCATCCTACTCCATCAGATGCCTATTTGTTTTAATACCAAATAATCGTTTTCCCAGCACATCCTCAAGTGAAAATGTTAGTCAAGGAGGGGGATGTTTTGCCTTTAATCTGTGGCATCCAGGACTCACTGGCATACCTTTCTGGAATCTTTTAGGTATCTTTTCCAGTTTGAAAAGCATGGTTTTAAGGGAGTCTACAAGTTTGGAGACGGAGAGGGCAATGGGGGAGCCTGGTGGGCTGCTGTCTATGGGGTCACACAGAGTCGGACACCACTGAAGCAATTAGCAACAGCAGCAGCACAAGTTTGGAGAAAGAGTCAAATTGGAGAAACCTACATCTCAATCCTTCAAAGAGCATCCTTGTTACTTTATGGGGCACTCAGCACCCAATTTATCTAAGATTCCTTCTCTGTCCTTTGTCTTTTATTAGCCTGCTCCTCCATTCGACCTCCCCACCCGGCATTCCACCTGGAGCCCCTGACTCAGTTGCTAAGATCTGGTGGGGGGTGGAGTGGGGGTGGGGATGGAAGGAAAGCTAGGTTTTTGTTGGGAATGCCAACAAAATATTGCATGAGATATACCTGCCCTAACAAATGACTTGTTGTTTATCTGAAATTCAAATTTAACTGGGCATTCTTATTTTTATTTGCTAAAACTGGCAACTCTAGTTGGAATGCTGAAATTCCAGCATTCCAGCCTAGAACAGGACTGTGCTGCTCAGAGGGGATCAGAGGCACCTACTGGGGGTGGAGAAAGAAGGACATTAGCATCTCTTAAACTGCTTCCTTATTCCTAGCATGGTTCTAGGCCAGCACTTTCATGGTAAGGTCCAGAGAACAGGACAGTCTGGGATCAGGATGACCTCAGTTCAAATCTCAACTCCACCATGTGTTAGCTGTGTGACCTTGGGCAAGTGACTGAACCTCTCTGTGTCTCAGCTGGCTCACTTGTAAAATAGTATCTGACAGACTGCTGCTGCTGCTGCTGCTGCTAAGTCACTTCAGTCATGTCCAACTCTGTGCAACTCCATAGACGGCAGCCGACTAAGCTCCTCTGTCCCTGGGATTCTCCAGGCAAGAATACTGGAGTGGGTTGCCATTTCCTTCTCTAATGCATGAAAGTGAAAAGTGAAAGTGAAGTCGCTTAGTCGTGCCTGACTCTTAGTGACTCCATAGACTGCAGCCTACCAGGCTCCTCTGTCCGTGGAATTTTCCAGGCAAGAGTACTGGAGTGGGTTGCCATTGCCTTTCAGTTCAGTTCAGTTCAGTTCAGTCACTCAGTCGTGTCCGACTCTTTGCGACCCCATGAATTGCAGCACACCAGGCCTCCCTGTCCATCACCAACTCCTGGAGTTCACTCAGACTCACGTCCATCGAGTCAGTGATGCCATCCAGCCATCTTATCCTCTGTCGTCCCCTTCTCCTCCTGCCCCCAATCCCTCCCAGCATCAGAGTCTTTTCCAATGAGTCAGCTCTTCCCATGAGGTGGCCAAAGTACTGGAGTTTCAGCTTTAGCATCATTCCCTCCAAAGAAATCCCAGGGCTGATCTCCTTCAGAATGGACTGGTTGGATCTCCTTGCAGTCCAAGGGACTCTCAAGAGTCTTCTCCAACACCACAGTTCAAAAGCATGAATTCTTCAGCGCTCAGCCTTCTTCACAGTCCAACTCTCACATCCATACATGACCACAGGGAAAACCATAGCCTTGACTAGACGGACCTTTGTTGGCAAAGTAATGTCTCTGCTTTTGAATATGCTATCTAGGTTGGTCATAATTTTCCTTCCAAGGAGTAAGCGTCTTTTAATTTCATGGCTGCGGTCACCATCTGTAGTGATTTTGGAGCCCCAAAAAATAAAGTCTGACACTGTTTCCACTGTTTTCCCATCTATTTCCCATGAAGTGATGGGACCGGATGCCATGATCTTCGTTTTCTGAATGTTGAGTTTTAAGCCAACTTTTTCACTCTCCACTTTCACTTTCATCAAGAGGCTTTTGAGTTCCTCTTCACTTTCTGCCATAAGGGTGGTGTCATCTGCATATCTGAGGTTATTGATATTTCTCCCGGCAATCTTGATTCCAGTTTGTGTTTCTTCCAGTCCAGCGTTTCTCATGATGTACTCTGCATATAAGTTAAGTAAGCAGGGTGACAATATACAGCCTTGACGTACTCCTTTTCCTATTTGGAACCAGTCTGTTTGTTGTTCCATGTCCAGTTCTAAGTGTTGCTTCCTGACCTGCATACAGATTTCTCAAGAGGCAGATCAGGTGGTGTGGTATTCCCATGTCTTTCAGAATTTTCCACAGTTTATTGTGATCCACACAGTCAAAGGCTTTGGCATAGTCAATAAAGCAGAAATAGATGTTTTTCTGGAACTCTTGCTTTTTCCATGATCCAGCGGATGTTGGCAATTTGATCTCTGGTTCCTCTGCCTTTTCTAAAACCAGCTTGAACATCCGGAAGTTTACGGTTCACGTACTGCTGAAGCCTGGCTTGGAGAATTTTGAACATTACTTTACTAGCATGTGAGATGAGTGCCATTGCCTTTACTAGGGGTTAAAAGAGATAATACTCCTGAAGTTTCAGCACAGTATCTAGCACGTAGTAAAAGGAAATCAACCCTAAATATTCACTGGAAGGACTGATGCTGAAGTTCCAATACTTTGGCCACTTGATGCAAAGAGTCAACTCAATGGGAAAGACTGTGATATAGGGAAAGACTGAGGGCAGGAGGAGAAGAGGGTGACAGAAGATGAGGTGGTTGGATGGCATCACGGACTCAATGGACATGAGTTTGAGCAAACTCCAGGAGATCATGAAGAACAGGCAAACCTGGCATGCTGCAGTTCATGGGGTGGCAAAGAGTCAGACACGACTTAGTGACTGAACAACAACAACAAAACTGCCCAATAAGTGGTCTCAGCTTTAGTTATATTGGGCACATCTAGGTTCTGTGGGGCCTGAAGTTATAAAATTTGAGGAACTCTCTTGCCTGGAGAATCCCAGGGACAGAAGGGCCTAGTGGGCTGCCGTCTGTGGGGTCACACAGAGTCGGACACGACTGAAGCGACTTAGCAGCAGCAGCAGCTCTTTAAGAAAAGGAAAACAAAGTTATGAGTACAAAATCAGACACATACATGCAAATGAGGAGCCTGAAACTTACCCCACTTTATTTTATTTATTTTTTGGCCGTTCCCTGTAGCAAACAGGGATGGAACCCATGCTCCCTGCAGTGGACTCGAGGACTTTTAGCCCACTGGACCCCCAGGAAAATCCCCTTACTCCTCTTTAAGACCATGGTAAGTCCACCTCCGGCCCTAACCAGTAATGTTCAAACTGCAGATCAGTAAACACTGGGTTGGTTGTGAAACTAATTTCAGTAATCAGGACAAAACTTTTTTGTTGTTGAGAAATAGAATGCAATCGAAAAGGTTCACTACAGGTAAGTGGGGTAAGTCATGTGTGTCCTGGGTGATGAGGTACAATGGATTTATTCTTTGGAATACAGTCATATATGTTCAAGAAATACTTCTGTGTGGGGGGACACGGTGACCCTTCAGAATGGGCATCAATAATATCCCTATTTTCTCTAGGGGTGAGGAAACGGTGGCTCAAAAACGTTAACAAATTTGCCCAAGACATTGTCAGGGCTAACAAGGGAAAAGTGGAACAGCCAGCACAACCAGCCCCTCATTCTCACCCGTCACCCAGCCCAGGCCCTAGTCAAGGAGCTTCTCAGACCTGCAGCCTCTCAGCCCTTCAGAGAGAGGAGGTGCTGCTCTGGCTCCAAGAGTCATTTGCTGGCCACACGCAGGAGGGCTTGCATCTGCGCCAGGCACCCAAGCTTGTGGCTTCAAGAGCATCAGGGTGTTAGAGTCAGGGTTGAAGACGCCCCCTGACCCCCGGGCCCCGTGCACCCTGCCACGGGGGAGGGTTCGTCCTGCCAGCAAAATTGCTGTGGTGCCACCTTCAAGCGATCCCCATTGTGTGCCACCCTCTGTCTCAGAGCCACACTCCTCGTCTCTCTGAGTCCTCGGGCACCAGGAGCGGGGATGTCCTTCCCCATTTTGCAGAAGAGGAGCCCTGAGACTTTGGCTTTATCCATTCAGGTCCAGAGCCTGGAATCAAGGGTGCTTGAACCCACTCTCCCTGCGGGTCCCCACAAAGGAGTCAAAGGAGGATCCTCCAAGAAATCCGGGGAACAACTGGTCCCTCCCTCCACAAAAATTCGCCTCCCCACTCCCTGCTCCTGCTCTGGCCTCTCTGCACAAGCCCACCCTCTCTGCATCTCAGATCTCGGGGGGAAACTTGGGCTGGAGACAATGCCGGGTCCTGGAGGGCTGCTGGGGGAGGGTGGAGCCACCGGGGGTGGGGGGGGTGGGGGGAGCCAGAGTGGGGACGGGGGGAGGAGCGGGGGTCAGAACTTCACGCCCCGGGAGGAGGCTCCAGAGAGGCTGAGTTTCCCAAGGAGAAAGAGCCCATTCAGAGCCAGGAAGGAAGGGGAGAAAACCTTGTCTGGTGTTTGACAAGAGGAGAGGAAGGGGGGCAGGGGTGGGCGCTGCTGATTCGCTTCTCCCCTCAACTGCCCCTCCAGCAGGGCCTGGCAGGACAGCCAAGGAAAGGGGATGTCTGAGGGACAAAGACAGAGGGGGGGCCTCAGGGGGAGCAGGGGGGCTGGGGACTGCTGGGGTTGCTGGAGGAACCTGAGAGTTTGCCAGAAGGGTCTGGTGAGGGGCCTGGGGAGTGAGAATTGCAGAGGAAGAGGGTGACTGAAGGACAGAGGGCAGCGCGTCAGATCTGCCTGAGCGGGTCTTTGGCTGCAGATACTAGGTCCACGTGCAGTGGAGGTGACCACCAGCACTGAAGAGGCAGGAAGGGGCTCTGGCTCAGGGAGGTGACCTCGAAGGGTCAACAGGCTGGGGGCTGGAACCAGCAGCCTGTGAAATACCAGTCAATCATTGACCAGCCGCTGACACTGGGGGCACAGGAGGCCTTGCGTGTGTGTGTGCGTGTGTGTGTGCGTGTGTGTGTGCGTGTGTGTGTGCGTGTGTTGGCACCAGAGGCTCCTCCTCTCTGGCTACCTCAACAGCCAGCCAGGGGTCAGAGGACTGAAAATAAACAGAAAAAGGGAGGAGACGCGGGCCACAGTCCGAGGTCCAGGTCACAAACTGGGGCCTGCCCCACAAGGCCTCTAGTCTGGGGCAAGGTTTGCTCGGGAAGTGTCTGTATGAATTGGTTGGTCGGAAGGAGTCCCCCAAAAGTAGGCACAAGGCCTCTCTGGGGCCACAGGAGAGTAATTTGGAAGTTTCTGGTCAGAAAACGTATTCTTAACTTGCAACCTAACCTCTGGGAGGCCAGTCTGTTAACCCCAGTCCCCAGGTTAGCAAAGGAGCGGAGCCTAAAGGGACACACCAGACACGTGAGACCCTGGGTGTGCTGATCGCCTCCCTCAGCCCCTCAGCCCCTCTCAGGAATGCAGGCTAAGGCCTGGGGAGTTGGCCTCCCTCCCTCTCTAGGCTGCCTGGGCTCTCATCTGGCTTTGATGCAGGTGCATGGAGCAACCATGGCTTCCATCTTGGCCTGGGCACGCACAGCTGTCACGGCTTGTGATCCCATGTCCTGTGCTGTCGGTGTATTTGTGCTGACTGCTTAGTATGTGCCTTAAGTGCATCTGAGGGGCTGTCGGCTGTCCTCACGTGGTAACTAGGCTGTGTGGCCTTGAATAAGGCTTCACTTTGCCATCTGAAATATGAGAGTTGCACTGAATGTTTCCTGGTCACAGTGTTTTAGGGTTTGGTGTGGGAGTAGTGACCCTTTCAACCCCTACACTTGTCCCTTGAAAGCACCATTGAGTCATCTTTTTGGCAGATTCCAGATTCCTTGTTTCACAAGCACTGGGTCTTGCTGCTCTGTTCAAGCCTTGAGGACCCCATGCTCATTCCACTTGCTGCTGTAGATACAGACGACTTGGGTGTGAATGAGGACATTCTTGCCTCTGGCTTTCGGTTTGGGGAAGAAGAAACTAGGAAACTTTCAGAAGCATAAAGCTATGGCAATCATGAAGTCTTGATATGGAGGGGATAACTCCAGTTCCAGATGATTTCATTGACTGAACCCATGCCTCTCTTTCCTTGCACTTCCCATATAATCATTTTTTTAAATCCATCAATTCCTCTTCCAGTTCATCTAATCTTTTTCCCAATGCCAGCACCAGCTGGTCTAAGCTTCCATCAGTTCCATAGGCAAAAGCATAGGTCTTTGATCTTGGATCTTGCCCGCTTTCAATCCTTCCTTTCTCCCACACAATACCAAAGTAAATGTTTTCGACATAAATCAGATCATTTCATTAGCTCCAGTGCTGAAACACCTCCTAATGGCTTCCTGTTGCCTAAACTCTTCACCTTGACCTGAGACCTGCCAGAACCTAGTCTCTGGCCTTCACTTCGGTCTCAGAGCCTTCCAGTCATGCAGCTTTCTTTTCTGTTTTTCAAAGATGCCAAGCTTGTTTCTGCCTTAGGGCCTTTGCACTGGCTGTTCCCTCAGCCTAGAACAATCTGCCCCCAGGTGTTAGCATGGCTGGTTTCTTCTGGTCAAGCAGGTTTCAGCTCAAATGTCACTTTCTCAGAAAAGTCTCTGACCACCTAATCCAAAGTGGCCTTCTCCTCCTCCCTCCTTTGCCTCCTTCCCTCATTCAGGTTGTTTTCCAATTATATTACTCAGTGCTTGTGACTATGTGAAACTGAGTTTTTACGTTATACCTGTTTTCTAACTGATGACATACAAATGGCACAAAGTTTTCAAAGTACAAGAATAAAAAACATCTCTCACTTCCTTGTCACCCAGATACACAGTTCCACCTCTCCCCAGAGGCAACAACTATTTCCACTTTCTAAGTATAGTCTCTAAAAATAACAAACATAATATATATACTCTTGTTTTTCCTCACACGAGGTAATGTGTAGACACACACATATTGTTCTGTATCTTGCTTTTTTATACTTACCAAAAATATCATGACAGTTTGTCCACGTCAAGATATTATAAATCTGCCCCGTTCTTATTAATTTCTATTTTGTATTCTATGATAATTATCTGGATCTCCCTCCATTTATGTAATTCATTCCCTATAGCTGGACATTTCGTTTTTTCTCTTTTTTTTTCTGCTATTGAAAATAATGAATAATGCTGCCTTGACTAGCTTTGTACTTTACCCCATTTTGCACTTGTGCAGGTCTACCTAGAGACTGTGTAGATGTAGATATACCTATGAGAGAAATTGCTGGTTAGAGAGTCTATGGAAATTATTGGATTAAAAGGTATGTATATTTTACACAGTGCTAAACAGTCCTACAAGGAGAGCCAACCAGTCCATTCTGAAGGAGATCAGCCCTGGGTGTACTTTGGAAGGAATGATGCTAAAGCTGAAACTCCAGTACTTTGGCCACCTCATCCGAAGAGTTGACTCATTGGAAAAGACTCTTATGCTGGGAGGGATTGGGGGCAGGAGGAAAAGGGGACAACAGAAGGTGAGATGGTTGGATGGCATCACCGACTCAATGGACGTGAGTTTGAGTGAACTCCAGGAGATGGTGATGGACAGGGAGGCCTGGCGTGCTGCAATTCATGGGGTCGCAAAGAGTCGGACACGACTGAGTGACTGAACTGAACTGAACTGAACTGAAACAGTCCTACATAGCGATCATACCAATGTGCTCTTGGTATTAGCAGTCTTTTGTTTAGTATTCATTTATTGCCTGTCTTCCTCCTCTGACCATGAGAAAGATGGCACCTTGGTCATTGCTCTGTCCCCAGAGATTTGCACATGGTAAACTGCAATACTTATTTGATAAATTAGGAGGAATCCTCACTGTAGACTATCCTTCAATTTTTTATTCTAAGAATATGGCCAGTTTGCCTATGAGCCCTCAGCACACTGTACTGTGTGCTTTTGTCTTTCTCCTCCCTAGACTTGGAAGGATTTCTGATTCATCTATTTTTTTCCTAGTGCAATTGCTAACACCCAATAGGGCTCAATAAGGCTGAGTTGAAGGAATGAATCAATGACTTTGCAGGCTGTGACTCACATAAAAAACCAAATCCAAGTTAGGAAACAGATTAAGATGAGGGAGCTCTTGAGCAAGGAAAGGAGGATCTCTGGGCTGAAAAGTGGGGAAATGGAGAAGCCTGGTAATTGTTTCTTCTGGCAGGAAAAGTTCTCAAGAGATGTCCCAAAGAAACAACACCTCATCTCCCATCGGGACAACATGACAGACCTCTCCACCTTTAATCTAGGATTGTTTTCTCCATTGGATAGCCATGAATTTTCAAGGACCTAAAAAATGTTTGAGGCATGAAAAAATTTTCAATGCTAGCTCCAAAATACGATAAGAAAACTGCATAAAAACAATTAATATTTTATTAAAGATGTACAAAATATAGCATTATGTCAACTATTTACTTAAACTCAATTCAATTTATATATAGTTATTTATAAATTTTATTTAATGTGCATGCTGCCACATTTTAGGATGTTTGATATAATATAGGATGAGGCTTCCTAAATTGGAACCTTGAAAGTTTTAAGAGTGCTGTTTCTCAAAAGGAGAATCCGTACTCTGTCAGTATTTCATCTTCTTTAATCCTAAATTTCCTCATTTTTAAGTAGGAATCTTAGTAAAAATATTCATCCAAGCATTCTAGTAAGAACAAAATAACATATTGCATTATAAAAGAACTAGTCTATCACACATACTTCAGCTATTTTTAACTTTTAAAGAGAGGGAGAAAAAAGAAAGAACTGACCCATCAGATGCAAAATAGTATTAGTACTCGATTATTTTCAGTCAGCTCCTGGAGGGCTGAGTGGTTGTTTTGTTCATTTCAGTTTCCCAATCAGTATCAAACTGGGTGCCCAACTCCAGGGGACATTATTCATGTCATATTGAACTGAAAAAGGTACCATTTGCAGAAAATATAATGTGAATGGGGCACCCCTGAGCACCATTCACAGAACATAAAATATGAATGGTGCTTCCTGGAGCTGGGCCTTACCTTGGTGCTGGGGCTAGGGGCTCAGGAAATGTTTGCTGACAGAGTGAAAGAGTAGAATCCAGGGACTTCCCTGGTGGTCCGTGGCTAAGACTCCGAGCTCCCGGTGCAGGGGCCATGGGTTCAATCCCTGGTCAGGGCACTAGATCCCACATGCCAAAACTAAGACCTGGTTCAGTCAAATAAATTAATTAATTAAAAAAAAAGAATAGATAGAATCCAGAGAGTGGAGTGGAGGAAAAGACAATCATCACACACACACACACACACACACACACACTAATTATGCTTCAATCCCTGGGTTGGAAAGATCCCCTGGAGAAGGGAATGGCTACCCACTACAGTGTTCTTGCATGGACAGTTCCATGAACAGAGGAGACTAGTGGGCTATACAATCCATGGGGTTGGAAAGAGTCAGACAGGACTGAGCAACTAACACTTTCACTTTCTATTCCCAAAGATCCTCCTCTTAATTTTTCTTGAAATAGGATATCTCTCTTATTTCAGCGTAGTTTGAATCATGCTGGTGATTTCATAGCCCAGCTTTGGCACCCAAATTCTTATGATAAATTACATTGTTCATTCACTTAAACAAACAAAAACATCAAAAAACTCCATCTTCGGTCTTAGCAAGTGCCTTTGTGTGTGTGTGTGTGTGTGTGTGTGTGTGTGTGTGTGTACTCAGTCATGTCCAACTCTTTGCAACCACATGGACTGTAATCCACCAGGCTTCTCTGTCTATGGAATTTTCCAGGCACGAATGCTGGAGTGGGTTGCATTCCCTTCTCCAGGGGGTCGTCCCGATCCAGGGATCAAACCCCTGTCTCCTGCATTGGCAGGCCAATTCTTTACCACTGAGCCACCTGGGAAGCCATAAACCAGTTTTAATAAAATTCAAAAGAAATGACCCCAAAAGTTTTCTCATTATCACTTTGTGTGGTCCATAGTCATCTAGATTATGCATATATCTACCTTGACTCTATCACGTCCTTCCTTTGTATGCTTCCCATTGGGGACGTGTTCCTTCTATTTGAAAAATATCTTTTAGTATCCCTTTCACTGAAGGTCTGCAGTGACAAATTCTCTTTGTTTCTGTCAGAAAACATAAATAGTCTTCATTTTGGAGCCATATATATTTTTATATATCAAATCCTAGGTTTTAACAGTTAATTTTCCTTCTGTGTTTTAAATATGTGGCTCTATTGTCTTCTGAATTTTATTTCTACTGAAAGTCAACTGCAAGTCTTAGTATGGCTTCTTTCCATTCAAATGTCATTTTTCTTTTTTTAGCAGTTTGTTGATGATAGATGTGAGTTCCTGTTAGGCTTACCCTGAGGCAAATTCTGTACTAGTGCTGGCAGTAGAGTAGTAAACAAGACAGCAAAGTCCCTCCACAATCTTGCCTGGGAACAGAGACCACCATATGTTATATTCCCTCCACGTGTTATTACTCCTAGAAGCAGTGTTTCAGTTGAGACTAAAAGAATCAGCAGGAGTAAGAATGATATGGACGAGGGGACGAGGGAAAGCCAAGGGCCATGGCCTCTTGAGGGAAGTCCGGAGCAGAGAAGTGAGGGAGATCAGTAGGCAGGAGTCAGATTATGCAGGGCTTGTGGAATTATGATTTTATCTTGAGGCAAGTAGGAGCCAGTAAGGAATTTTAAGGAGAATGATATGGTCAAATTTCAATATTTGGAAATGGAGCATGGGCTGGAGGGGTATAAGTAGAAGTAGGGGGATGTGTTAAGAGGATACTTAGGATGCCTGGATGACAGATGATGATTTCTTTAACTAGAGTGGTGGTGCCAGTGGAGTTGGAAGATAAATGGACACTTCCAGGTACATTAGGGTGAGGAAATCCGATTAAACTGGGAACAGAAAAACAGCCCTAGCTCAAACAAAGAGGCCCTGGAGAAGAAAGAAGACAGATGTTGATAAAATACCACTTTATTTTGCTTCTTAACCTACCCGGTGTCTCCCTTACCCTAACCCTGTCGCCTTGTTATAAGCAGATAACATTTAGGCGAGGGGCGGGGCAGGCGCCGGCAAAAACCCGGGAACTTGTATTTAAACTGGGGCGGACGTCAGCGGAGAGCAGATGAAAGAACACAAGGCACTTCCGCTTACTCCGGAAGTGAAAGCTCCTAAGTTCCTCCGCAGGCGGAGAGCCAGGGTGGAAGGATGGCCGGGCGGACTGCGCGGCTGGTATTGCTGGCAGGAGCAGCCGCGCTAGCAAGCGGCTCCCAGGGCGACCGCGAGCCAGTGTACCGCGACTGCGTGCTCCGGTGCGAAGAGAGGAACTGCTCGGGGGGTGCACTGAAGCCCTCCCGCTCCCGCCAGCCAATCTACATGAGTTTAGCAGGTAAGCCACACCCCGCGGTAGGCCCCGCCCAATGATCTTGGCCCCGCCCCCTAATACCACTCTGTAAAGATGTACCTTAGTTCCTCCCTCGGGTCCATTATGGGTGTGAGTGAGTGGAGCCCCAGAGTGATGATAGCCTGTCAGCCAGGAGCTTCGTTTACTTTTTATTTATTCAGTCAAATGGGCATTTACTACCGCCTGGGTACAAAGTACTGGAATGACACTGAAATCAGCCCCCAGGGTCCTGCCACTGGGGGCTCATAATGCAATGAGATGGTATGTCGAGCCCCCAAGGATTCTTAGATTAAGTAGCATGTAGGGGAGGAAGGAATCGTTTCTGACTTTGAAGAGCTAGGGGCACTGATTAGCTTGGACATTCCTGAAAGGAAGGTCTTCCCGATAGATGCATTAAATTTAGGCCTGTGGCCATAGTGGGCACTTACAGTGTGACAGGTGTCAAAATAGTTATTTTTCACAACAACCCTTAGAGGTTGATTCTCTTAACCTGATTTTTACAAATGAGGAGACTCAGAGAGGTTAGGTGTCCTGTTCAAAGTCACACAGCCAGTAACTAGTAGAGTTTTCAGTTCTGGCCTGTTTGACTACCAGTTTGTTCTCTTTACTGTCTTTTGTTTACCACACAGAAAGAACAGAG
>NW_011494752.1:3201850-3213188 GCF_000754665.1 Bison bison bison
ACAGAGAGTGGAGGCCCTGGGTAGATATGGACACATCCTGCAGCTTGGTTTACTCAGGGAGCAGGGTGCCTGAAAAGGAGTCATGGGAAATAAAGTTTAAAAGGCAGGGTGGGGCCTCCAAAGTCAGAGTGAAGAACCTGAGCTTCATTTTCATAGGCGGGGGTTAAGATGACAAGGATTTCTTCCTGGGGAGTGAGAGAAAATCCTGTATTCAGGAAGAGCAAACGTGAACCCAGATGTCCACAGATGGGTCCATCAGATGCGGAAATCTCCGTCTTGGGTGAAAGGAGAAGAGACATCTCTATTTGCTCACTGTACACTCTAACACACACACACACACACGCACACACCTTTCCCTCGTGTGTATGTTGCACCATCACTCATCCATCCAAGCAGAAAGTTAGGATTTTCAGATTTCTTCTGGTTTTCTCCAACCTGCAGGCCCTCTTGGCTTGTGTTTGGGTTGGAGCCCCTTTGGGGCTATCTCTGTGCCTCCCTGTGCTGGGGAATCCACCAGGCCATATTTATCTGTTTCAGGTTGGACCTGTCGGGATGACTGTAAGTATGAGTGTATGTGGGTCACCGTTGGCCTCTACCTCCAGGAAGGTCAAAAAGTGCCTCAGTTCCATGGCAAGGTGAGCTGGAGGGTCAGGTTAAGTATATGGTGGGAGTAAGATGCCTCTAGTTGGATCGCGCTGTTGAAGCAAGCCAAAGTGTGGGGTGATGAGTGTGTGTTTCCTGTCCTCAAAACATGCTGCTTTTCGTATCATCAGATGGGAACAATGTGTCTTGCCTCTGGATTTGAGGTAACAAGATCTGGGAGGTTTTGGGGTCTCCTCAGGGAGTGGTGCTGGGCTGCTTAGAGTGGTTGAGATGCCCACCTTGCTACAAGGACAAATTCCCAGAGTGTCCCCTTGGTATGCTCTCTGTTGCTTCTTCAGTAGGGATCTGGATTTAAAATAAAAATACCCCCTCAGATTGCCCAGTGAGGCACAGAGGCTCAGCTTGCTGATACCCTTTGATCCAATAAGATCTTATTCTAGGCTGTTGCGGCTGGTAAGAATTATTCTCCCCAGCTTGTCACAGAGTAAGGTGAGGCTCAGAGGGCTGTGGTCAGTGGTAGAAGATGGATTAGTTCTTGTGTCTTCTAGATGACAGGTCTGTGCTGCTTCCACCAACCATACTGAGCCATCAGCACTGGCCTGCCTTGTCTTCCCAGTGCTGTGAATGCTGGCCAGGATAGAGGGATGACTCTCAGCCAGGGAGCGCAGGGGAGCTTGTTGACCTGAAGAGGGACTGCATCTGAGGCTTTGGCCAAGGTCCAGAGCTGAGGAGCTGGCTGGGGACCTGGGGATGCAGCAGGTCAAGCAGAGGTGGGTGGGGCCAGCTGGGCATCGCCTGCCCCTCAGGCCCCTTCCATGTGCTCCTTTTTCAGTGGCCCTTCTCCCGGTTCCTGTGCTTCCAAGAGCCAGCTTCTGCTGTGGCCTCTTTCCTCAATGGCCTAGCCAGCCTGGTGATGCTCTGTCGCTACCGCACCTCCGTACCAGCCTCCTCCCCTATGTACCCCACCTGCGTGGCCTTCGCTTGGGTAGGTAACCTGGTAGGATTCCTGTTCTACACCCTCATCTGAGAACGAGGAAGCCTTAGATCTCCATTCTCACCCACCTAGCTTCCCCTCAATTTTCCAGGGTTAAACCTGCAGCTGTGGGGTGGTCCAGCCTGGGGAGAGCAGGGAAGGTGCTGAATCAGGCCTTTGCCTTCTAGAAGATCCTGGGTCCGGCTGTCTGAGAGGGAGGGAGAGAGGAAAGAGACCTTGATCTCGTCCCGAAGCAGGAAGCTGCTCAAACACCAGTAGGACAGTTTACAGACACAGAAGGGAGACGGGTGGTAGGAGCATGCTGGGACCACAGGTCTTTCCCAGGACCCCTGTGGAGGCTTCAAAGCCCTGTCAACCCCAGCCGAGCCCTAGAGGCAGTGGCAGCGACAGTACTCTGTCTAGAGCTTAGACCATCCCTAGAGAAGCTGAAGTGTGTTCCATCTGAGTATCCAGAGAGGTCTCTGAGCTTCACAGAGTGGCTGGGCAGAAGAGCCAGCATCTGGGGCCTGGAGCTGTGTGAGCAACAGGGACTGTGGTACAGATACAAACCACAAGCACCTTGGGGAGGGCATGAGAGGTTGCAATGGATGTCTCTGGATCAGAACTACCACGGTAAACCTTAGGGAAACAGCCCCCACTCACTCACCTTGCTTCCATCAAAGCAGCCATTTGTTCAGGTGTTGAGTGCCTACTATGTGCGAGAGATCCAAAAGCATATAAAAACACATGGGTCCCCACCCTCTGGTGCCAGTCACATAAGTACACAACTGAATGTAAAAGGTCAGCTATGAACCAGTGCAGTGAAGGCTAGATCAGTGCTGTGGGGTGTGGTGGGGTCTAGACCCGCATGGGGCAATCCAAGAAGGCTTCCGTGAGGAAGGGGTATTGAGGTCAAACCAGAATGATGGGTGAATGTGCACTGGCAGGACAGAGTGTAGGTTATATGAGGACATGAACGCCAGGAAGCCAACCAGGCAGGAAGCTGGGAGGGGGTGTGCAGCAGGTGAGCGGGTGGGCAGCAGGTGGAGCCTGGAGATGGATAGAGGTGGAGAGCCTGCAGGCATAGTAACACTTTAGATCTTGACTCTCAAAACCTCATAGTAACACTTTAGATCTTGACTCCCAAAACCTCATAGTAACACTTTAGATCTTGACTCCCAAAACCTCAGGAAGCAATGAGGGTTTCAGAGAAGGGGCTTCGTGAATACATTTGCCGTTCTGGCCTCTGTGTAGAGGCCAGGTTGGAGGAGGCAGGAGTGGATGCAGAGCCTATTTGGTAATTTTCGTGTAGGGCACAGTAGCTAGGCTGGAGAGGTGGCACAGGTCTGGGGAAGGAGGGGCATTAAAGAGAAGTGTGTTTGAGCTGTGTTTTGGAGGTAACATTAAAAATTTTTAATGCGTTTCTTTAACAAACCCATGCACAGCTCTTACTCTGTGCCAGGTATCATTCTAAGCATTTTATAAATATTAACCTTGTTAATCCCGTAAAAAGCTTATGAGGTAGGTAGTAGTATTGTCCTCAGTTTACATCAAGGAAACCAAGGACTGGAAAGTTTAAGTTACCTGCCCCAGGAGCCAGGGTTTGGCCTGGCATCTGGCTCCAGAGTTTACACTCTTACCCCATCTTGGCTGTGAGGCGACCTAAGATGAGAAGTGAGAAATCAAGGACAAGCCCTGTGCTTCTGCTTAGAAGACAGTGATAGAAACTGTGAGTGTGGATGTCATCACCAGCGGGGAGCTTGGTGAGAAGAGAAGGGATCTGGGATAGAGGCCCGGGAAACCCCAAAACTTAACGGCTGAATAGGGGAGGAGGAGCCAGCAATGCAGACAGAAGGAGTGGCCAGAGGGGCAGATGGAAAACCACAGGGCCATCGTGTGGTCGGGGGAGCCCTGGGACAAGGATAAGAAGGAGTCGGCCATTCTCCTGAATTCTACTTCAGTCAAATAGGATGAGACTGAAGGTCTCTGCGGACCTTGGGGAAGCTGATCGTGTCAAGAGCCGGAAGTCTAGGCCAAACCTTGGACTTCAGAGATGGGGACTGGAAGGAGGGCCAGAAGGAGGCTGTGGAACCTCTGGGAAATGGTGCTCCTCCCTAATACTTTCCATTCAATAATATTCATAATCTTTATCAGTTATAGAACTCAGATCACAGGATGGGCATGGTCCTAAGTTCTATACGTACATTTTCTTGTTTAATCCTCATGATATCCCTGCAAGCCCTGTGGAAGGCTCAGAGCGGGGAAACATACCCAAAGTTATCAGCTCACAAGGTGGTGACTAGTGGAGACAGCGTGGCCCCCAGGGCTGTCTGACTCCAGGGCCTGAGCGCCTAGCCCCCTCTGGGCTGTCTCCACGTGTGCTGCTGCCTGTTTGTGGGTATCTGCTGTGGGTAGAGACGGGTTCATGCTTGTGGTGGCTGAAGCCCCCATCCCAAGGAGCTAAGCTGAGTGCGAGGTGCAGGTCTGGCCAGTCTGGGAGGCAGGATAGAGGCTGAGGCAAAGAGGGCTCAGGGAGCGAGCCTGGCGAGCTATGAGGTGGAGACCACGTCGTCTGGGTGGAGGAGTCTCTCAGGGAAGCACGGGAAGGAGGGGAGCCTGCATCTCCTTCTACGGGATCCGTAGGCCTCGTCAGGCTTAGACATGTGCCCAGAGGGGAGAGGACGTTGGATTCCCACCTCCTGAGCTGGGGGCCCAGCAGGAGCGAAGGTGCAGAAGCTGGTCAGTGTGGGGCCTGGACCAGCATCCTTGGGAAGGTCAGCCTGACTGCTGTGACTGGCTGAAGGGCAGACGAGGGAGTTAAGAGGGAGCAGAGAGGGCTCTGAGTGCCGGACTGAGGGGCCAGAATTGTGTAGACTGGGGCCTGGCATCATTCCAGCCTGTCACTGGTGGGACAGAGCCACCACTCCCTGTTTTTGCCCTCATGCAGAGAAGTGAATTTGGTCCTGGCTAGACGCTGACTCCTTGGAAGGAAAGTTATGACCAACCTAGATAGTATATTCAAAAGCAGAGACCTTACTTTGTCAACAAAGGTCCGTCTAGTCAAGGCTATGGTTTTTCTAGTGGTCATGTATGGATGTGAGAGTTGGACTATAAAGATAGCTGAGCACCGAAGAATTGACGCTTTTGAACTGTGGTGTTGGAGAAGACTCTTGAGAGTCCCTTGGACTTCAAGGAGATCCAACCAGTCCATCCTAAAGGAGATCAGCCTGGGATGTTCATTGGAAGGAATGATGTTGAAGCTGAAACTCCAATACCTGATGCAAAGAGCTGACTCATTTGAAAAGACCCTGATGCTGGGAAAGATTGAGGGCAGGAGGAGAAGGGGACGACAGAGGATGAGATGGTTGGATGGCATCACCGACTCAATGGACGTGGGTTTGAGTGGACTCCAGAAGTTGGTGATGGACAGGGAGGCCTGGCATGCCACACTTCATGGGGTCGAAAAGAGTCAGACACGACTGAGCGGCTGAACTGAACTGAATGCAAGCAGGAAAGGTGGGGAAACTGAGGAGAGTTCTCTTGTCCCCTTTCCCTTGGCATTCTTCCAGGGACACTGATGCCTGCCCTTACTGCCCCTCGTCCCTGCCCCTGTTATCACAGGACAGTCCTGCCTGAACTATCTGAACCGAACTCAGAGCCTCCTTGGGTAGACACGCTGGTCTGAGGGCACCTCAGAGAGTTCCTGCCTTCATCTTCATAACACGTGCCAGAGGCTGGTGGTCGCTTCACAGCTCTCACTTTGATCCCGCCTGATTCTGGGGTCTTTCGTCTCACTGGCATCTGCCACTCAGCTTCCGTCTTGGCGAGGATCATACCTCCCAGGTGTGTCCTGCCGTCCACCATGACAGGGCCCTTAGGGACACAGCCAGTGATGCCAGGTTGGGAGAGGACAGATACCTGCGGCCTGTGTCTTAGGACACCCTGAGGACATGGGGCCCCCTCTTCGTGCCACCAGGAGGCCCTCGAGGGACAGAGCCTCAGTGCCCACACTCTCTGATGATCCAGTGTGGCTTTTACACTCGATCTTGTGTATTTGCAAGACGGAAAAATCCCAAGCTGTGTGGAGGTTGTGACTGTGGATTTTGTTGTAGGCTGGGTTTTCTGGAGCGACTGGGGCTCCTGATTTTTAGTGAGTTGGGGTGGGGAGGCCCCCCCACCTGCTCCAGGTGAGGTCTTGGGGAGGGGAAGGGGCCTCTGCAGCTTTTTCTCCAGCACTTAGCAGTGCTGACGAAGCTTTGGCATAAGAAGTCAACCCCTGCCTTGACATTTAGACCTGAACTTGGGCTGGGCAGCGGCCAGGCTTTGGAGGAGCCCACCACAGACCTTTGGCTTCATGGAACCAGAGGCCCCTGCTCTCTGCCAAAGCTATGAGGCTAAACTGGTTCTCTGTCCCTTCATCCAACAAGGAAAGGTCCTTTGGGTAGAGTGAGGATGGGGTGCCAGGAAAGGCCAGACTGTCTCTTCAGGATGGTTTATAGTGGTGGGGACTAACTGTACCCGACCTGTGCTGAGGAAACTGGGAGAAGATACAGCAGAATGGTGGCTAGACTTCCGGAAGGACGTCCCTACGGTCAGACAAGCCCCAGTGGAACAGGCAATGGCAGGAAATCAAGGAATCCTTTTTGATGGTGGAAAAAGTCCCCCTCCTCCCGTCTCCATCCACTTCTTGCCCACTTCTCTCTCAGGAGTGAACTGGGGCTGGCTTGCCCTGCCTGAGGCCTCTGGGAGAGGGGGGCAGGATGGCAGCAGGCATCATATTTAACATTCTGCCTCCCCCACTTCTGAGACAGCGAGCTATTTAAAGACCCACTTGTCCCCACCGCGGCGGTGTCAATGACAGCCCCGAGCACTGGGGCTTAGCACTGGGGTCGAATTCTTGACAGATCTGGCTCACTTGGCATCCAACCAGTTTCACGGCTGTGATATTTTTGTCTCAATTTTCTTATTTTCCAACAGACTGAAACAGCCTCCTGCTCTCCTCCACTCAGACCGCCGTGTCCCCTCCAGTTCCACCCTCCTTGGCACCCTGCCCCTGGCCTCCCCCTTCCTTCAGTGTTCATGCAAAGTTCTTGGCGCCCGTGGCCCTCCTGGCCTGTCTGATTGGCCAGTTACCACCCCCCACCCCCGGCTCCCCCATTCTACTCAGGCTTGGCCGAGGAGCCTGGGAGCAGCCATTCACTTGGGTCCTCCTGTCCTTCACATCCTTCTGTTCCTAAACTTGAGCCTTGATGACAAACTCTGAGTGAAGAGAAGTAACCTCTTTTCGGTGCATCCTGGTTGGGTCGCTCAGGAGCAGGAAGGAAGGGGCTCAGAGGGGGCTCTTCCTACAGCTGTGGCATCTGTGTTCTGGGACCAAGAGACCCTGGGGCTCCGTGGTTTTCCCTGGAACATTGTGACCTTTGAGGAAGGGCAGTGGTGGGGGTCAGTTCCTGGACATGAAGAAGGAAACAGATATTTCTGGGCTACCTACTGTGTGCCAGGCCCAGGAATAGCCACCACTTACTGAGTGGTTTCGTTGTGCCTGGTATCTTGCAGACATCGTCCTGAGGACCCTCTTGTGCACTGGGTGCTGTTCTGAACCCTGTTTTGTATGTGAGGCAACTAAGGCTCAGAGAAGCTATTATTTGCTCAAGATCACACAGCTGTTTAGGGGTTGAGACAGAACTTGAACCCAGAGTCCATCTCATGATGGAGGCTCCAGACATCCTCCCCCCAGCCTGGAACTGTGGCTGGGCCAAGGCAGATTTGGAGAGACCACCCTTTCTCAGACTAGACTTCCCTGGCCTCCAAGGAGAGTGGGAGACGGACTTGGGCTCTTTGGCCCTGGTTCTGTAAAGGGGTGTGAGGATCCTACGCTGTTCAGCAAGGTAGGGAGAAGTAAGTGCTAATGTTGAACCCTGTCCTGAGCACTGTGCTGTACACTGTACTTGTTTTGTTGGTTAAATCCTTATCAATACTATGATTATTCCCATTTTACAGATGAGAAAACTGAGGCCCAGCAAGGCTAACTAACTTGCCCAAGGACACACAGGAAATGCAGAGGCAGGATTTGAACCCTGGCAGTCTGGCCCTAGGGCCTGCACTCTTAATGACACTATCTCCCAAGTCTGAGGAGGGGGTCAGAAGAGGAGCCCCCCATAATGAGACACTCCCCAGGGGAAAGGGGACTTTTCAGGGTGCAGAGTCCAGGCTTCAGGTGGGTCTCTGTAAGTGGAAGGCACCCCGGGGAGGCAGTTGGACGGGGGACCAAACAACCCCAGTCCCTGTCCCATAGAGCGAAGCCCTAGCCCTGTGCATTCCCCCACAAGCCTCCAGCTGCCACTTCGTCTGCCTGTTACCTCCCCATTCCTGCCATGGGTGACAAGGAGACCTGGCTGGCTGCCATTGCCTGCTGCCTTCCCCTCTGCCTCCCCGTCACATTGGCTTTCAGGGCCACTTCCTCCCCAAGGATGTCCCTGTGCCTGGCCTGCCCAGGAGACCTGGCCCACGTGATTACCTGGGTCCCGTCTCCAGCACTGAGCCTGCTTCTCTCCCTACTCTGACCCGAGCATCACAGACTTCACAGAAGCAGAGTCTGAGGAAGGTCTTCGTCCTGTTCCATTTTCCAGCCTACAGACCAGCGCCCATTACCGTCTCTGGGGAAGGGGTCCAGTCTCCAGGGATGGGACAGGATGGCTGTCCTCCAAAGACCTGGATTAACCACCTGACATCAGGGCTGGCAAGGGGACAAAGGATCACTTTGGGCACCCCCTGATTTGTCCCAGGGGGGAGCTTGGGCCCAGAAGGGCAGGGCCTGTGCCCAGGTCATGAGGAGCAGAAGCAGCAAGAGTCAGCCCTGAACCCAGGCCAGACGGCCTCACCAGGCTCCCTGAGCCTCCAAAGACTTCCAGGCTTGAGCAGCTTTGCAGCAGAGCTTAGGCCTCCACCCCATTGCTCTCCCCAATTCCTCACAAGCCCCCTCGAGCCTGTGTTAGGGAACTCATCCTACCACCTGACCTTCCTGCTGCATACCAGGGGGAGAGTGGTTTTTTACCCTGCTCCCTCTGCCCCTGCCTGGTCAGTTTTCCTGGTACACTGGACCAAGTGAGCAGCTCCTGGCCTTCACCCATCTCTGGCAGGCTTGTACCACCCTAGTGCACCCCTCCCCACCCCCAGGGCCTTCCAGGCCAGACCTTGGCCGCTTCTTCCTTGACTGGTTTCCCGGCCCTCCCACCCAGCCCACCCTTCTTTCAGTAAGTTGGGTTTCAGCAGTCCCTGAAAAAAAATGCCACCACCGACTCCCACGAGAGTGAGGGCTTATTTGCAAGATGATTTGTACTCTCTCCTTGCAGTTAATTTCCAGGAGAAAAGCCTCCAGCAGTCCCTTGGGCCCTTGCCCACCACAGCCCCTCCAGCCCTGCTCCTTTGCTCCTCCCAGATCCAAGCAGCAGCCACTGGCCTGGCGGGTTGGGCCGGCCGGCCCAGCCAGGGGAAGGCTGGGCTTCCTCCTCAGAGACTTGGCCCCAGTGGGATCTGCTTGATCTCCCTCCCTTGCTTGCTTGCTCCAGACACACCCCAAGCTGGCTCAAGCCCCTCCACCCCACCCACTTCATTCCCGCCCCCAGAGGCTGAGGTCACTGGCTCCCCTGGCCCGGGTGGGGCTGTCATCACCTGCTAGTTGGGGGAGGAGGTGAGGTTCCCCAGGGGCTGTTGTCTTAGCCATTGAGTAACCAGGGAACTTGACTGCCGGAACTGGTTCCCAGGCCAGGCGGGAACCTGTGGAGGCTGCAGCGTCGCAGCCTTGGGGGGGTTCAGGGGTGGGAAGCTTGAGTGTGAGGGACCCAGACTGGGTTGGGTGGAGGGGCATGGGTTTGTTCAGGACCCAGGGAAGCATGTTTCTCAGCTCCCCTTCCCCAAAGTGAGATGGAGGTGGACCCTCTGGGGGGGCTTCCCCGCCTCTGGGCGCCATGCTCACCAGCAGCCTCTCTCCCCAGGTCTCCCTCAATGCTTGGTTCTGGTCCACAGTCTTCCACACCAGGGACACCGACCTCACAGAGGTGAGCGCCCTCCCACTCCATCTTCTGCTGGGGACAGTCCCGGAGGACAGGGACAGCGGTGGGGCAGCCCTGGCTCTTACTTCTCCTGCTGACTGGGTTCACAGGACACTTGCTTTGTGCAGAGCCTTTTCAGCCTGTTAGTGCACTTGAGCCTCACTTGACCCTTGTGAGGCAGGTGTGATTACTGGCTCTTCTTAACTGGTGTGGCAGCTGAGCATTTGACAGGTGAGATCACTTGCCTAGGATCCCTCAGCCAGTGAAGGGGGGCAATCCAGACTCGAGCCCTCAGCTGTTGAACCCAGACTGCACTCTGAAGTCTGCGCATGCTCTTCCATTCTGGAGTCTTGGCCGGCACACCTCTAAACCCTTGCTGCTGAGTACATTTTTTTGTTAAATTGTATAATGTGAATACAAGGGTCAGTCTATTGAACTCAGACATAGAACAGCGATAGAGGAAAGGAACATGAGACATCCCCACTGGCCATAGGCCTGGGACTCCCACATTAGACTCTGGCTCTCACCACCCCCATCCCTGTTGGGTCTTCTCCGGGCCCTACCTTCTGTGAAGCCTTGTCCACGGCCTACTCCCCTCACACTGGTCCCTCATCCAGCTCTCCTTGCCCTCAGAAAATGGACTACTTCTGTGCCTCCACTGTCATCCTGCACTCAATCTATCTGTGCTGTGTCAGGTGAGCCCGTCTTGGCTGCTATGGGGGCAAAATCGGGTCCTGGGGGCGGAAAGTGGTCACCAATCTCCCTGCCTGGGGTTGCTGTTCCAGGGCTTTCATCACGCATGCACATAGCATCCAGACAGATCTGGAGGGGACTCCGTGATGGGATGGGGGGCCCTGGCTCTTTCCAAGGAGCTCTATAGCACACGGTCACAGGCTGCCCCTCTGGGACTGTAAGCCTGCCCTGCTGGCCTGGCTCCCCTGCATGGCTGCTGGGGTGAGGGGGGTACTTCAGGGCATGCTGCCGTGGGGACCGGTCACTCTCAGTCTGAGCAGCTCTGGGTGGCGGGGCAGGACCGTGGGGCTGCAGCACCCGGCCATGGCCAGTGCCTTCCGGGCCCTCCTGCTGCTCTTGCTGACGGCGCATGTCTCCTACCTGAGTCTCATCCACTTCGACTACGGCTACAACATGGCCGCCAACGTGGCGATCGGTGAGGCGGGACGGGCTCTGGGAGGACGGGGCCGTCTGCGGAACTGCCGGCTCGGGGTGGAGGTGGGCGTTCGTGCTGTCCCCAGAGAAGGAGGTTCTAGAAAGACCCTTAGGGTGAAGGAAGAGGAAAGAATTTGGGGGTAGGAGAGAGGGGCGGTTGGGGGGAGGCTCCTGAGGGTGGCTCTGGGGTCACAGAGGGGAGACTTGGGGAGGAGAGAAGGAGTCCAGGGAGTGAGCCTCTTCCCACCCCCGCCCGCGCCCAGGCCTGCTGAACGCGGCATGGTGGCTGGCCTGGTGCCTGTGGAACCAGCGGCTGCCGCATGTGCACAAGTGCGTGGCGGTGGTCCTGCTGCTGCAGGGGCTGTCCCTGCTCGAGCTGCTGGACTTCCCGCCTCTCTTCTGGGTCCTGGATGCGCATGCCATCTGGCACATCAGCACCATCCCCGTTCACGTCCTCTTCTTCAGGTGGGTGCCTCTCTCTGCCCAGCACTCACCTCTGTGCCGGCTTCTCAGAAGCCTCTGTGCACCTGCCACCCACCCACCT
>NW_011494752.1:3213288-3215857 GCF_000754665.1 Bison bison bison
TCTGTGCCCCTGCCCCCCACCCCCCTGGCCAGCTTGCCTGCACCACCCGCCCCCGCCCCCAGGGGACGCTCTCAGAGCTGTGCCTTGCCTCAGTGGGCTCCCCTCTCCGCCCACAGCTTTCTGGAAGATGACAGTCTCTACCTGCTGAAGGAGTCAGAGGCCAAGGTCAAGCTGGACTGAAGGCACTGGAAGCAGATCTGCCCTCTTGAGAATCCTGTCTGTCCCTGCTGGCTCCCCTTCTCCCCCGAAGTCCTTGAGATGATTTGTTTTCCTTTCAGCATCTTGAACTTGGACATGAAGGGTGTGGGCCCAGAATCATGTAACCTGCCCACCCTTGCTCACCCCCACATGACCCCCACAGGTCTTGGCAGACCTGGCCTCGTAACATCGGGGGCTAGAAAATGGGCAACCCCTTTGGTCCCTGGAGCTGAACTGGACTGGAACTGTGTTCTTGAGCTCCACTGAGAGGAGGCTGTCTCTCCCTTCCTGTCAGCCTCCTCCTCACATCCCCTCACTGCCGGGGTGGTTCCCAGAACCCTCTGTCTAGCTGGGAGACCAGGTAGCACAGCCTTTGGGGATACAGTGAGGTCCCTTCTGTTACCCCTGTGCCCTCCTCGGGGCACCGCTAGGTGGCACTAGATGCTTGCTCTTGGGCTGCCCGTTTCCCAGCGGATCTTCTCATGGGATCTAGAGGAAGTAAGCTGTTGGGATTGGGGAGCAGTCTCACTAAGACTTACTCCAGTCAGACCCCCGGGAGGCCTCACCGCACTCCCTCTTTGGAGCCAGGACCCCAGAGAGTGTAGGACAGGAATCCCTCTGGCCCCTGAGCTGCTGTTCTGGTTGGGAGCCCACACATGAGTGTGTGAGGGAGACCAAGTGTGTAGGTTGATGGGGTGGTGGGTGCAGATCTGGGGTGTGTGGGATGCCGGGTGGGGTGGTGAGCATTGGCCTTGTTGCAGTGCTGATGTGTGTGAGTGGTTTTGAAGTGTGTTGTTGGGGGACAGGCAGGTTAGTGTGGGTTAGGGGAATGTGCAGAGACTGAACGTGAGTGCAAGGGAGTGTGAGTTGGGAGGGGATCAAATCATGTGGACAACCACTGACTGAACACCAGCTCTGTACACAGCCCAGGCCAGGCAGAGAGCCAGGATGTCCTCAAGATCTGGCAGGGGTAGGAGTGTCCAGTTGCATGTGTGTTTACGTGTTCCTTTCTTTTGCACTCCCCTCTCTACAAACCTCATAGAGCTCCCACACAACTCAAGATCACCCCCAGAATCAGCCCCTTGGGAGGCAGAGGGAGGAAGGAAAATGGGGATCCTCCTTGCCTAGACATGGTTTGCCATCCCCTACCCCAGTGCTCTGCCTGCTAAGCCCCTTTGCCACTTCCTGACCCAGGGCGGGGGGATAAGGAGCAATCTGGGGGAAGAGGGGAGAAGACCTTGGCTGGGTCTAGTCTCTGGTCTTCCCAGAAGCAGGCAGGGGCAGTGCTGTGCCTACGCTGTGGTAAAGGTGACCCCTGCCAGTTGCCAGCAGCCATAGCACATTCCTGCTCCACACGGATAGAACACGTGGAGCGCCAGAAACTTTCCATCCCACGGCTGTCTCTGATTGGAGCAGGGAGTCTGCTCCTCTTCCCCTCCCTAGGGGTAAGGGCGCTGAGCTAGGACTCCAACCTCAGGGACTTGGGTGGCCCGTGTTAACTTCTTTTGATACTAAGAACTATTTTAAGGTGAGGAGGGTGGCAAGGGACATTCTTAATAAACCAATTCTCAGCCTCACCTACTGTTTTCGATCTCATTTGTGTGAGTAGGATGGACTGGAGGGAAGAAGACAGAGCTGGCTGGAGGCAGCAGAGGGGCAGAGGGGTCTCTAGCTAGGAACGTGGGAGTGGGGATGGCAGAAACTAGATTCAGGGCAACAGCAGATATGGATGGAGCTCCTGTCCCACTTATCGTGGGGGCTGGAGGGAGTTGGTGCCTGTTTTTCTCCCCTGCCATCTCTGGGTCTTTGTGACTGGATGGTAGCTCCACTGGCCACAAGTTCCACTTACATCTCCTTCCCCTTCTGGGTTCCACTAAGCTCCACTTCTATTTATTGGTTCTTAACCTTTCTGAGCTTCCCCTGCAAGTAGGGTACTGCTGAGCGTGGGGATGGAAGGGACCTAGCAGGTGCGGGGCACACAGCAGATGCTGAAGGAGCTCCCTGTGACCCTGGCCTTCCTTAGTTTGGGAAGAATGAGTGTACAGAAACTGACCTTTCTGGAAGCTTCTGGGGGGAAAAGGCCAGGGCCGATGCCTCCCATACCCCCACAACACAAGTCAGAACCCTTCCCTGGAGAGCCACAGACGGCACTTACACCAACTGACGGACTTATTTCTTTATTAGAGGCCACCTCAGACAACAGGGAGTCTAGGCGGGTGAGGGCCATTGGCCCTGCGTGCACGGGGGCCTCACACCCCCACCTTCTTCTGGGCCCAGGTGAAGAAGATGCCCTTGACATCGTCTACACCTGTCTGAAGGTGGGCAGGCATGGTGTAGGTGCGCAGATCCCGCACCTCATAGCCGCTCCGCA
>NW_011494752.1:3215973-3217758 GCF_000754665.1 Bison bison bison
GCTCCGCACCAGGGCCTCCCTCCCCTCCTCCTCGCGCACGGGCACCACCGCCAGCCTGGCCTCCCCAGCCAGGTACCATGACTCCTCCAGGGCTCCGATGAGGAGGAGGTGCCCCCCAGGCCTCAGCAGTGTGGTGATGTGGTCCAGGGCCCGCTGGAAGCTGGCCAGGTCTGGACTCACAGCCTCCAGGCAGAAGGCAGAGACCAGGGCGTCGGCAGGCAGGGGTGGCACGCGTCCAGGACCCACGGGGCTGGGGCCGGTGCACATCGATGGGCAGGATCCTCTTCACCCTGGCTCGCAGCTGGCACTCCTTCTCCTGCCAGGATTCCCTGTTTGGGGGCAGAAGGCAGGGTCAGGACCAGGGTTCTGGCCCCCCACACTCAGTTCTCTGTTGGATCCCACCAGCCACTTCCGGGAAACCCCCTACCCAACCCTCAACCCCCCAGCCCTTACCCCTTGCCCTCGATGAGGCAGACATGCTGGCTGTACACGCTCCAGTCAAAAGCCCCAGGCTCTTCTCGCAGCCAGAGCCTCAGCTCCTGGCGGTTCACCTCCAGGAAATCTGTCATGGTGATGTCCTCAAAGTGGGCACAGGCGCTGAGCAGCTGGTATATAGTGGGTCCTGAACCGATGTCAATGAGGGTGCGGCCAGACACCTCACCTGGATGGGCAGAGGAAGTGGGCCCTGGTGCTAGGCCTGCAGCCCCCAGCCTCAGTCACTGCCTCCCTTTCCTGCTTCTTCCCTGCTTCTCTCTGTTCCTTCTCCTGGTGTTGAGTGAGTCTCTATCTGGAAAAACCATTAGCTCTGGAGTTAGACGGACCAGGAGCTGAGTCCTGGCTCCAGCATCGGCTGACTTACCTTGGGAAATGAACTTAACCTTTCTGAGACTCAGGTTCCACAACCATTAACTATGCCTACCAGTGAGGATTAAGTTGGGGAAACTCAGATGCCTGGCAGCCCCTCTCCTCTGCCTGTTCCCAGCGTTCTGCCTTCCCCACCTCTCCTCTCAGTTCTGAGTGTTCTCCACTCGGAACCCCTCTCCTCATCTCTCTCCTCTCACGTGAGGGTTCCTGCTCCTCTTCCTCTTCTATTTCACCTCTTAATTTGACCTTGGGCTCTCGCGTGCTGCCCCTCTCGTTCCCTGATGAGTTTTTGTCACGTTTCCCCCCGCGCTCACCGGTGGCGAAGGTCTGAGCCAAGCAGCGCAGCTTCCAAGGCCCGACGCCGTCGGGGCAGCTCAGGTCCCCCCTCGGGGGCGCGTAGTTGTTGCGGAGGTAGGCGCGGGGCTCAAAGCGCTGGTAGGCCGAGGAGACCGCCGCCAGGCCTGGGTCTGAGTCGGGCACCGCGCCCGCCGCCTGACTCCGGTCTGTCCCGCTCATGCTGCTGCCGCGGCCACCCTTGCGCCCGCTCGCCTTTATCTGCGGCGCGACCCCCGCCCGCCAGCCCTGGCCCCTCCGGTGCGGGGGCGGCGGCTGAGCGATGAGCTGCCTGGGGCCACGCGCTGCGTCTTCCCTATGCCATCCATCTCCTTTAATGTCCCAACAGCAGATACACGGGGGGTGGTATGGGGGGGAGCATCCGTCCCCGCCCCTGCTCCACCATTGCTCCCGGCTGCCCTCCACTCTTTGCCTCATCTGCCCTCCAAGACCAGCTCCTGCGCCCTGCCCCTCAGCTTCCTACCCCCAGACTCCATAGACCCCCGCAGCCACCAGTCCCAGCACCTCATCGTCTGACCCCGCACTAACGCCCTCCAGCTCCTGTGCCGTCCTTAGTGAGGGCCTTCC
>NW_011494752.1:3217858-3224489 GCF_000754665.1 Bison bison bison
CCCCCCCCACAGTTCCCAGCTCCCAGCGCTCTCCACCAAGGGCCCAGTCCCCCGCCAGGCTCCCCATCTCCAGGACACCCTGTCCAACATCCACCCCATTTCTTAGTAAGGCCCCCCCAGCTCCCCTCCTCCAGGCCTCTCTTCAGTCCCAGCGTTCTCTAGCATTCCCATCCCGCAGCGCCCCCCGCCCCGCTCCCCACCCTGACTCCAGAAAGGACAGTCCGTTCTGGCCTCCCCCACGGTCTCGGTAGCCCTGGAGCTGCACAGCAGAACTCCAACCCCGCCCGTCAGATGGCAGTGACGATAGGGGAGGCGAGTGGGGCTAATGCGCACAGCGGAGGGAACAGCCCGGCCTCCCCTGCAGGCCCTGCGGGCTTCCAGCCGCGTATCTCGCGGAAGGCTCAGGATGTTCCCGTCACGTCTAGGCGAGGGGCCCAGGTGAGGACAGAAGGGCGCAGGGTGCATTCTCCAGGCTGCCAGGGCTCCCAGGGGACACGGGCCCAGCCTCGGACACCAAGGGATTAGGTGTGTCGACTGGTCTGGAGTCTGACCCCTCTCATCTCACAGCCCACACTCCAAGCCAATCTGGGGGAGCAGAACCAGGCCAGGCCTGCTTGGCCCTCCAGGGCCTGCTTGGCACTCCAGGTACCAGACTGTCAAGATGCCAGGTTCTCCCCTCCTATCCCCCCAAATAGGAAGTAGATTCTGCGGAGGCCATCTCCATGGTCTTCCTGGAGTGGGACCCACCTCTGACCAAGTCTAGTGCCTCTCCACCCTGGGTAGGCTACCAGTCCCTGCCAAGATGGAGCCCAGGCCTCCTCCATGCCACCTGCCCCCCACACCTTGTCCAAGAGAAAGTGTCTTCTAGTTAGGCCAGGCAGCCAGGTTGGGGCATGAGTTACTGCAACAGCTGCAGAGGTCACAGACAGGAACCTCACCCCCTACACACACCCTACCCCCAACAACCCACCTTGGGCTCCCAGGCCAGGGAGGGTGGAACACCTGACCCCAACCAAGGATTGATTCTGTCTGGATTCAGAATCAAGAGAGAGGTCAGCCCTGGGGTCACTGACCCCATCCACACCCTGGCACAGCTGACAGTCCTGGTGCCAGCCCCCTCCTTATTCTCCATGAGATCATTTCAACAAACCCTGGATGCCAACTGGCCTCATGGGCACTGCACAGTGCCAGAGGACTAGAGGCAGAGGCCAGGGCTCACGGTAGTCAGGGGGACTAGGCAGATAGCCACCCTGTTTACAGCTCTGTCCCTACAGCCCCTCCCCTCAAGCGTGGGGTGACCCACCAATTCTGCCATATTTAGCTGAAATGCAGGGCCTGTTCCCAGAAGTGAGCATTGGTGGGGACACCAACGGGCGGGCCCCTCAACCACAAGGAAAGAGACGAAACTCTGGCACGTGATTGAGCGTTTATTGCAGCACTAACAGAGGGTGCTGGGGGCTCCACCCTGCCTCTGCCCTCTTCACGTCCCCCTCCCTCCAGTCTCCTTCCCAGAGCACTCCAGATCCTCTTACAGTTTTTCTTCACCCTTCTCTGAAGCTGAAATCTGGACTGGGGTCACTCCTCTCAGGGGCCTCTTGCCCTCATCAGCTTCTTCTGCCCTTCCTCCTGGGACTGGGGGTACTTGGCTGTGCTGGCCCCCAGCTCTTCACCTTTTGTGCCCATTGTCCGCTCCCCTCCCTCTGGGAACTCAGGAGATCCAGGCATCCTGGCCTCTGGCTCCCTCCTCCCCTAGCCCCCAACTCTGGGCAAACTACGAAGCATCCGTGACCAGCAGCTCCCCTCCATGGTCCTAGCCAGGAAGGGCCCAGCCCAGGGCAGGCACAGTGGAGCCCGAGTCACGGTCCCTCTCAGCCTCTCTGTGCTTCCTGAGACATGGAGCGAGACAGGGAGCGACGAAGGGTGCCGGGCTTGCTGACAGGCACCACGGGAGGCAGCTGCTTGGTGATCTCGGCCACATCCTGGCGGTCCACGCACTGGCCTCCCAGGGCTGTTTCCAGTGCCAGCAGCTCCTGCAGCTGGATGGGGGTCTCCTCGCGCTCCTCCTTGGTGCCCACCTTGGCGGGGGTGAAGATGGGCAGAGGCAGCACCCGCTGGTAGGGCAGCTGGTACTCCTGCAGCCCACGGCCGAGGATGCCCATCCGCATCACCAGCCAGGGGGAACGCTGCACCAGCGCCTGGCACTGCCCCTGCCGGTGATAGGTCTCATGCCGCTGGGTATCCTCCTCATGAAGGGAGCAACTGGGAAGGAGAAGCGAAGGGACGCTGAACCCGAGAGCTGCTGCCCGCCACTCACCAGCGGGGCAGCAGAGCTCCCTGGGGCTGCTGGAGGGGCAACTCCACTTTCCCCAGCAGGCACTCTCCTGGCCCCCACCCCCAAAACCTCTCCCAGGCTTTGTGCTCTGGTCTCATGAGTCTCAGGAAAGGTGCTCTGAGAGGATGGGGGACCCCTGACTGGCCAGCACTCACCCCTCCTCAGGCCTTGTGGACAGCGTCAGATCCTTCCACTCAGCCCAGAAGGCCTCTCGCCGCTCACAGTTCTCCTCTGACACCAGGCAGCTCAGCTCTGAAGTGGCCATGATGACTGCTCACTCCCTCTGGGCTCTCTTCCTCCCAGGCCCTTTAAATAGCCCCCTCCTCCCCCTCTTTCAGGGGCTATTTTCAGCCCCTCTGGCGTCAGATGCTATAAGCAGAGCCAAGACTCACTGATGGGGGACTCTGAGCCCAGGGCAGGGCTCGGGGGGGTGGTACCCAGATTCTGGCTGCCCCCAGGTCAGAGGTCAGCTTCTGAAGAGATCAAGATGCTCCAGTGGGGGCAGGGGTCCCCAGAGTGACACCTCCAGGTGTCTGACACTCCTCAGATACTACCCGTGACCAGGCACATGCCCAGCCTCGTGCCACCTTAGCACTTGCCATCGGCCCCACCCCTTTCCCTCACCCAGGGAGGACAGCGGCTTGTCTGTAAACAGAGCGGGAAACAGTAGGAACCAAGGCCTCCTCTGGGCGCTGTACCAGGCCGTCAGGTCCTGTTCCCGCTGCTCTCCTCTGCCTGGGCTCAAGGGCACGTCACACCTCCGACCATGCCCCTCCACCAAAAGGACAGTGCCATTCCTCAGGTGTCTGCCCCCAAAGGCCTGGCTCCCAACCACCTCCCCAGCAGGGGCACTGGAAATTAATTCCACCCCTGGGATCCTGGACACGAAAGAGGGGGGAGGCGGCCCCCCGACTCTACCCCCTCACTCAGCTGGGGTGAGACGGGACTCCAGCAGTTCCAGTGGGTGGCAGCCAGTTCTGGCTCCAGCCCCCAAATCAGCCATAATGAGGCTGTCTGAGTAGGGGGCAGCGTCCACCCCCTCTGGGCCTCATTTTCCTCACTTTCTGTTCACAGTGGCCTTACCAGAAGAGCTCTGGGGGCTGCCAGCTCCAAGGTGCCATCGGGCGGGGCCTGGCTCTGTCCCCAGGGAGCAAGCCAGTCGAAGGGCTTGTAGGGACAGCCCCGCCCCCAGAGCAGCAGCGCGTGCAACAGGAGGCTGGCACACGGGGAAGGCACGGGGGAGGAGCAGCAGGGGTGTCACTGAGTGGACAAAGCAAGGGCACCAGGAAAGCCAGGGACAGAGGCTGTGATGAGACCCTAGCAGGCAGGCCCCGTCTTGATTACGGAGCACTACACCCAATCCTTGGCGCCTTTCATCTTACACAGCTTTAGCAAAGTAGGAAATGGAGGCTCAGGCAGGCAGACCTGCCGGGGGTCACATGCCTAGCCGGGCCCAAGAGGCAACACCCCCACCCCTGAGTCTAAGCAAGTCAGCCCCTCAGGAAGCCTGCAGGGAGGGAAGGAGGGCCATTTCCCAGTGGTCCCAAGTGTGATGGGCAGAGAGAGGAGGTGAGCAGAGCCCAGAGGTGCCTCAGTGACCCAGAAGCCCAGGCCTCGCCTCCAGGCTCCTCCCCGACAAACGTGCAGACCCCAGGATCAGCTGAGGCCTACTCGGGGTCTTTCCAGGTCTCCCCCACCTCCCGCCTCCCCATCCTGGGCTGGAGACCTTAATCTAACCTTCCTTAGCAGGAGACCTGGCCAGGAGGCAGGGAATCTTTCTCTGACCACTTATCTGACCAGCTGAACGGGGCGGGGGGGCGGTTCGAGAACTGGGTCCCCAGCTGGCTCTATTCTGGCTCTGGGAGGGTGGGTCATGTGTAAGCTGAAGCAGGGTTCCTTCCCCTAGGCCCTGCGTGCTGCCCTTTTTTTTTCACTCTCAAGAGGCCAGGCTGCAGGGGCTTTTTTTGAGTTCCTGTTTTTAATTGGCTCAAATTACAAAGGTCCCCAAGGAGGCACTGGGGGGTGGGGGTGGAGGGCAGCAACCTGGAGACAGCCTGGGAGGGGCGGCCCCCCTGCCAGTGCCCACCACCCCCACCTGCCACCCACACCCCTACAAGTGGAAGTGCAAGTGGAGAAAGGTCCCAGACCCTTTAAATAATCCTAAAAAACCATGATGAGAGAGGAGCTCCCACACCTTCACACTGGTGATGAGCTGCCCTAACTTTGGTCCTGGCCAGGGTCCTCTCCCGCTGAGTCCGTGGCTCCGGTTAAAGACCCCGCCCCAGGCCAGGTAGGGGACAGCGGGTCTCCTCCTCCCAGAGGCAGGGAGGCCGTGGAACCGTTGGCAGGAAAGACCCATTCGGCGCAGCAGCAGAGTCCCAGCGCTTGAGCCCTCAGCCGGCCATGGCCGCCCCCAGGCGCAGTGAAGCTCGGTGTAGGGCGGGAGCTCAGGTCACAGAGCTGCTGTGGAGGAAGCTCCCCCCTCCCCACTGCTGAGGCCAGGTCCTCAGTGGGCAGTGGGAAGCCCAAGCGGTGCCCCTCTCTGGCTCTGGAGGCCGTGGCAACAGGACCCTGGCCCGCAGGGTGGTGAGGAGGCACCCTTATGCCCGGGCACCCAGCTCTCCAATGCGCTGCCGCAGGTGGAAGGCAAATTCGAACATGGTGGCTGCGAGGCTCTGGTGGATGAGGTACCGGGGCAGGCGGCCCTGGGGGAGGCGAGGAGAAGTTCCAGGAAGGCCGGCCCTCAGCAGGGACTCCCCCTCAACAACTGGTGCCCAAATGCAGGTGCAACTCTGGCATGTAGCCAAGGCCGCCCTCTCCCCCACCCCTGGCAGGAAGAACATGCCGTACCCCGGTCTTGGCATGAGTCACACAAATAGACCCGGGAGGGGGTGGGCTGGCAGCCAGCCACCCTTCCTCAGGCCTCAGGAGTCAGAGGTAAAGAGGGGAGGCACAGGGCCTCAGGGCGAGAAGACCATCTGGACCCTGCCCCCAGTTTCAGAGGAAGAAAGGAGGCGGAGAGCAGGGAAGCCGGGAGCAGGGACGCCCAAGGTCACACAGCACAGTCCCCTCCACTCCGCAGAGCCTGCCTCGGAGCCCCAGCATGCCCACCTTGAGATCTGTATTAAGGATCCAGATGAAGGTGCAGACTCGGGGATTACTGGCCGACTTGAGCACGATGAAGCCCCCAGGACCATTCTCTCCCCTGAGGAGAGATGCACTGGTAGGGGACCTTGGAGCCAGGCGAAACCCCTGATTTCCGCTCTGCCCTGACCCACCTTGGACTGGGGTGGAAGGGGGAAGGGAGCTGCTGGTCTGAGCAGGGCCAGAACGGGTGTCCCAGAGGCCACAGGATACAGCCCCCCACCCCACCTGCCATGGGGTGCTCAAATCCTCCTTCAAAAGCCGGTCGATGTTTGCACAGCCCCAGGGGCAGGGCGTGTACCACCTTCCAGCTCTCATCTAGTCTGTCCAGGGACTCCGGTAGTGCGGGGGTGAGCACTTCTCTCGGGGCCCAGCTCTGGGAGCAGTGCAGAGCCGCGGGGCTCCACGAGGGGGCGCCTTCTTGGGAGGCCACAGGCCTGAGCGGTAGGATTCCCATCCCATCAGCTCCCCTGCCTCCATAGATAAGGGAGCTGGCGTCAGGAGGGGAAACGAGCTTGCCCATCACCCAGCAAACACTGTGGTGGTGGTGAGACCAGAGCCCCGGGCTGACACGCAAAGAACAGCGCTCTCTGCGGAACCCCAAGACAGAAGGGGAAGTGTCGAGTATCTGGGAGGAGGCCACCCACAGCGCTAGGACTAGAGAGCAAGGGGGCTGGAGGAGGCCGTGGAACAGACAGCAGAGGACTCAAGCTTCTTCCGTTGGGTACCTCCAAGCACCATGAGGGTAATGCAAGGCCAAGGGACAGGGAGAAGGGGATGAAAGGCAGGAAGGTGATGCTTCAGAACACAGAGCCTCCTGCTGTGTTGGTCCCCTAGACCAGCCACCTCATGGCTCCCAGCCCCCTTCCCGACTGGTCCCTATTGATCGCCACCCTCGGTCTACCCTGGAGCTCCCCTGAGCCTGGTGGTGGTCCCAGATAAGCAGGAGTAGGGACAGTGGGACCGGGGACAGGAAGGCGACCTCAGGAGAAAGTGCCCAGCTGTACACACCAGTCCTGCCCTGTTCTCACGGCCACGAGGGGAGGAGCCAGTGCGCATGACTCCAGGCAAGGTTCAGCTCACCTGACGTATTTGTGCGTCGGGGGCTTGGCGCAGTGCGTGGTGGCGATGCCCGCGGACAGGTATCGGTCTCGG
>NW_011494752.1:3224589-3225893 GCF_000754665.1 Bison bison bison
GAGGGGGATGATTAGATGAGGGGGTTGTGTAGAAGGCCCAAGGGCAGGAGGCCTGCCTGAGGGGGCGGGTAGGGGGGGCTCACCTGGGGGAGACCACGCCACCTGCGGCCCCTGAAGACACATCATAGGAGATGAGGGTGTTGTCCTCTACTCGCTGTAGGATCTGCGGGCGTCAGGGCAGACATAAGGTGCAGCCACCCCAGGAAAACCCCGAGGATGGGCCCAGCATCTCAGGAAAGCCCCCAGGTCAGCCGGCTCCCTGCTCAGGCCCTGTAATTAGGAGCCACTTCCATTCATGGGCGCTGGACCCAGCACTCTGAGCATTTTGTTCTTCCATCTTCCAGACCCTCTCTTGGAGGAAACTATTACCACCATCCCCATTTTACAGATGGGGAAGCTGAGGCCCAGAGTAGTTCAGTGATGCGACCCGGGTCCCCAGGGGGTTCACTGTTCACACTGGATCACGCCCTCACCTGCCTGATGGCTCTGCCCTGAGGGGTGCCAGGCTTGGACCGCTGGCTCAGCTCACCTGGCAGGCGGTCACCGTCTTGTTCCATAGCACCATCCTCTCAGGCTGCAGGATTACCTCCTGGTACACCAGCTCCGCGGGGCAGGGCAGGAAGGTCTGGGGTGGGGTGGGCAGAGGGCTGGATGGTGCCAGATGTACTTGGGCACACCAGCCCTTTCCTGTTGGGTGGGAGAAACCTGCCGGAGGGTCCCCACACCACCAGGCCCTTCCTGGATGGAGTCCCAGGCAGAGCAAGAAGCTCCAGAGCACTCTTTCCATCACCCACCTTCAGAATGAAGGTCTTGCCGTGAAAGGGAATCTCGATGGTGTACACAGTGTCCCCATATTCCTATGGCAGGGACAGAAGGGCACCAGGGAGGTGAGTGGAGGGTAGAAGAGGGCTGGGTTGAGGGCAGGAATGGGTGACGGGCAGGGCAAGATTTTAACAGCTCAGAGGAGAAAACTTTAGGAATTTGGGGGATATCTGAGCAACCATTAAAAAACAGTGGTTCTGACAAATGTCCTGCCATGAGGAGAGAAGGGCTTTTGATATCAAGTTAAAAGGCAGGAGCACAGCTGCAGCTGCAACCACGAAGGCCTGTCTCTCCAGGCCGCCGAGGCTGCCAGGGGAACTGGCCAGAGAAAGGGACGGGGATGTTTTCCCCCTGTTTTCCAAGCTCTCTGCCATCTTTCTAGATAATATTGTTTTGGTCATGAAACAAAACACCGGACACAGCACAGAAGCCTGGCTTCCCCTTCAAAGCTGGAGCTGAGGCGGCAGAGCGGCAGGGGCGGG
>NW_011494752.1:3225993-3228025 GCF_000754665.1 Bison bison bison
TCCAATCCAGGCCAAGGGGCTGACCCCAGGGCCCAGCCCCCTCCCCTGCGCAGAAATAGGGTTCCAACCCGTGCAATCTTTGGGCTTCTTAGGTCTCAGAAAAGGGAGGGAAAACTCCCTACAAGCCAACTCTCAGGGTCCCGTGGGAGAAAACTTTCTTACGTTATTCTTCTCAAACTTCCAGTTCTCCTCTTGGGCCAAGATCTGGTCCACCACCGCCATGGCCTCCTTCCCCTGAAGGACGTACTCCCGTTCCTGGCCAGGGAGGGGAGGCAGGAAGTGGTCAGCCTGGCAGCTGCACCCCTCTGGATCTTTCTCTAGACACTCCACACATCTCTTTCAAAGGCCTGATTCAGCTGGATGTCCAGATGCAGGGTTTGGGCTGGTCTCCTGCGCCCGCTGACTCCCGGGGACCAGGTGCTGTGGTTGTTACCCCGGGGCCCAGGCAGGAAGGAGACCACTGGGCCTGACTGACAGTGAGCCAGACACTCAGATGGACACTGACAGGCCTTCAGGCTGCCTAAGGTCTGCCCTCCTCTGGGAAGCCCCTGCCCAGCTGGCCGAGCCCAGTGCTGGCTCCTCTCTGGGGTGCCCACCCCAGGTAGGGGTAGGCAGCCAAATACCTGGGCAGAGAAGCTTTTCTTCCCAACAATTTCATCATCGGATTCATTGTCAGACCCTGCAGAAAAACAAGCACGGAGGACAACGGGAAGAGGTGGGGAGAAGGGGTGGGGGTGAGGGATTGGGGTACAAGTGCAATGGTGTGTGGGGGGATAAGATTGTGTGTGGGAGAGGGCTGCTCGCTTTCTCCAAGGAGCTGACAGAGGACGAGAAAGGACAGACCCAGCCATCCTGCTCCTCATAAAGCCCCTCCCTGGAGGTAGTTCCCCCACCCACCAACCCTCACCTGCAAAGGATTCTGGGGGTGAATAGAACTGGCCCTCAGATAGAGCGCCGGAGAAGAGCAGGGGTCCTCGGGCGACAGCAGCCTGGGCGGCAAGGTACCCTGGGGGGCAGACGTGGGCAGCCATCGTCCCAGACCAAGGACAATCATGCCTTGGCAGCCTAGGGTCCCCCAGCCCAGGCTCTCTTTAAGGCTCTTGGAGGCAGAGTTGGCAAGAGAGCTCAGAACTGGCCCTCATGCCAGAAACTCTCCTCTCTTGGGTGGGGGTGACCCTCGCTGCATCCCCTCACCCCCCAGCACTCACATCGCTCCTCCTCAGCCTCCTGAGGTAGGACTTTGAAGTCAAGGAACCAGGTCTCCAGCCAGGCGAGGACAAAGGAGACGATGGGGAGCAAGTAGCCGAAGGCCCCTTTGCTGAGCAGCTGCGGAGGGGAGGGGGCTGAGCTCCACAGCCGGGGGCCACCCCAGACCCAGAGCCCCACCCCGGGGCTGCTGACTCTGGCCTACACCCCACTCCTGGTACCAGCTGCTTGGGCCCCCCCTGTGGCACATGCCTCTGAGATGGAGGGATTAATGAATTCTACAGCATGATACACTAAGGTCAGCCTGGAGGAGGAACTTTCTGTTCTTAGGATTTCAGCAGGGCAAGTGGGCAAAGCCAGTGAAGCTGACCCCTTAGAAAAAGCCAAGGACAGGAATCCTCCTCACCCAACCCTGACAACAGGGACAGAAACCCAAAGTCAGAGAAGCAGTCCCTTCTTGGGATGAGCCCATCCCGCAGGCCAGATGCCCACCAGACCAGCCAGACCCCGAGCCACTGACCTCAGAGAGGATGACCTTGACGATGAGGAATGCACTGGACACCAGCGTGGTGACCTGTCCAGGGGAGGGAGAGAGAGACAGACAGAGCAAAGACGGAGCCTGGGGAGTAAGTCCTCCTCCATCCCACCCCATGAGCCAGCCCAGCCAGGGCCCGAGAGCTGCCAGGAAAGTGGCATCTTACCGCAATCACCCACCAGTGCCGGAGCCGCAGCACGGCATAGCCCAGGAGCAGTCCGGAGAAGCGGAAGAAGGCCAGGACCTGGCAGGGGAGTGGGGGAGCTGTCACAGGCAGCCATGGGCCCCACC
>NW_011494752.1:3228125-3235984 GCF_000754665.1 Bison bison bison
CCACAGCCATGGGCCCCACCCCGGCCGAAGGCTGGCCGCCCCTCCAGGCTGCTCCCCCAGGCTCCCCACGCAGTGTGCACGCCCCAGCAGGGAATGGCCGAGGCCAGGTCAGTGCTTCTTTGGGGATTACATGTGACCTCCTTGGACGGGGGTCTTGTCTTCCCCTCCCACTTGGGGCTCTCTGAAAGCAGGGCCTCATTTGGGAACAGGCTTGAATACAGAGGGCTCCCTGATCAGATTAGGATGCATGCTGCAGGAAGAAGAAAATCCAGCCAAAGAACCCTGTCCCTGCTCCCTCTCTGCCCGCAGGATCTCCAAGGCCACTCACAAAGATGTCAAAGAAGGAAGTTTTAAATCTGTAGTTGATGATCTCCTGCTCCAGGTTCTTCTGGATGCCTGTGTTGGTCTGGAAGAGAGAGAGGTGGGTAGGACCAAGTCCCCAGGGCTGCCCTTCGTCCTCCCAGAGGGGGCAGGTGGAACCTGGAGGAGAGGCTGTAAATGCTCAGCTACCACCTGAGAAGCCCCGAGGCACCAGGCGAGCTCAGCCAGGGGCCTGAGACCCCAGCGCTGAGACTGTTCCTCTAAGGATCCAGGCAGTCCAGACAGGCAGAGCTGAGCCTCCTGACACTCGTGAGCACGCTGCCTAGGAAGGGGCAAGCCTGGAGGGCCTTGGGAGGTGATGGGCCCTATGCAGGCACTATGCTGGCAGACAGCGAGCTGGGAGCCAGCCTCTCCCATGATTTCCTCTCCCTCCCACCACTGCGGTGCTCCATCTTCCAGCCAAGCATCCATCTGGGGTGACGGGGACCAAGGGTGGGCAGTGGTGTCAGACGGAGCCCCAGGTGGCAAATCGATTGATTAGGTTTGTACTTAATGGGCAAAATCCATCAAGCTGCTAGAGAGGATGGCATGCAGAGTAAGCAGACTGGTCCTTGCCTCTGCCCTTGCCCTAGCCACCCACACATTTTCAATGGGATCCCTGAGAGCCTGGCTGGGGAGTAAGGAGTCCGGATGCCCACTGAAAGCTAGACTGCAGCCTGATGCCTCAGGTGGAATGGGGTGGCAGGCTTGTGCCTCTGCAGGTGGGGTGCCAGCCTCCAGAGAAGAGGGGCACAAGGGGACTCTGGGGGATGGAGTTTGGGAGCCCTGAAGGGGAAGACCCTTCACGATTACCTAGATTAGGGCTTCTGATTTCTGGAAGATGATCTGAATTGGGGTTGTGGAGGGGAGTGGGGTGTTAAAGATACAGATGTTGAGACGCTGGGTCTGAATCTCGGGGTGAGCCGAGCATCTGGAATGGCTGTAAAGCTCCTGAGCGATTCTGATGCTCAGGGCAAAAGCCAGCCATCTGGACAGCCCCTCACTGAGTCTCGAGCCCTGGTGCATCCCCATCAAATGCCTCAGCCTCAAGACCACTCTGCACCCCATGGAGTCAAACGCCTTGCTGACATCACAACCCACCCCAGCCTGATCCTCCTCTTACTCCTCAGACTACGCCCTCTTGGGCTCCAGAGTCAGAGCTGCAGGTGGGGTGCCAGCAGAGCTCTCTCTTCCATGGTTTTCCTCTTTACAGATAACTCTCCCTTGCCTGCATACCCACCGGCCAGCCCACTGCATCAGGACTCAGGACAGTAGAGTTCCTGCCCTTGTTTTGCCAGCTCTGGCTGCAAGATCTTGGCGCCGGTCTTACAGTCTGGTCAGGGTCCTTGCATACACTGGGCAACATGCAGTCTGTTAGAAAACTAAAAATAGGGACTTCCCTGGTGGTCCACCTGGTGAAGCTACCAGGGAAGCCCAAGGGGATCATCCAAAGAAGGTTTAAGACCTCAGAAACTCTTTAAATGACCCTGAACCTCGCTGATCCTCAGCTCTCTCACCAGTAAGGTGATCCTTAAGGACCAGTGGCTAAGACTCTGTGCTCCTAATGCAGGGGGCCTAGGTTCAATCCCTGGTCAAGAAACTAGATCCCATGTGCCACAACTAAGACCCAGTCAAATAGGCGCTGTGTGCTCAGTCGTGTCCGACTCTGTGACCCCATGGACCGCAGCCCACCAGGCTCCTCTGTCCATGGAATTCTCCAGGCAAGAATACTGGAGTGGGTTGCCATTTTCTTCCCCAAGTAAGTAAATAATAAGTCAAACTAAGTAAATAAATATTTTAAAAAAACTAAAAATACATACGTTTCAAAGTATGAAAATGGCAAAATTGAAAAATTAATAAAATTTTAATTGTCCACCAAGAGAAACATGATGTTAATTCTCTGAACTGTTAAATTCAGCGTTCTGAAACTTTTTGTCAAATCTGAAAATAATTTGGAGATTAGATTTTCTCACTCCATGAGCATTTTCAAGTCTGCATGACAACTGTTGAGCTATTACAGCCAGTATAGCCATATAGGTTCCAAAGTAAAATTGCCAAACATTTTTTCAGCTCTTTTCTGTCAAGAAAATATTATACATACATTTAATGAAGGATGTGGGTGAATTTTAGTGCCTGCTTTCACGCTGGAAAGTGAAAGTGTTAGTTGCTCAGTCGTGTCTGATTCTTTGCGACCCCATGGACTGTATCCTGCTAGGCTCCTGTGTCCATGGGATTCTCCAAACAAGAATACTGGAGTGTGTTGCCATTCCGTTCTTCAGGGGATCTTCCCAACCCAGGGATCAAATCTGGGTCTCCTCCACTGCAGACAGATCCTTTACCGCCTGAGCCACCAGGGAAGCCCAAGGGGATTGTCCAAAGGAATAAAGTTTAAGACCTCAGAAACTCTTCAAATGACCATGAACCTCGCTGAGCTTCAGCCGTCTCATCAGTAAGATGGTCTGTAAGGTCCCCCATGGCTGTGGCTCCTTCTCGCTGAAGGTGCCAGCTCACCTCTGTGCACAGAGGAGCATCACCCTCAAAGCCTTGCTTTGCCTTCCAGCTCAACATACCCAGAATCAAACTTCACCCCTAAACCAGCTCCTTCTCTAAGCTCCTCCTTTGTAACAACAGTCATTGTTTTCCTGACCCCTGAGCTTGAGACGGTTTGTGACAGGTTTGTGACAGGAGGCAGTGATCAAGACCATCCCCAAGAAAAAGAAATGCAAAAAGGCAAAATGGTTGTCTGAGGAGGTCTTACAAATAGCTGTGAAAAGAAAAGACACAAAAGGCAAAGGAGAAAAAGAAAGATACACCCATTTGAATGCAGAGTTCCAGAGAATAGCAAGGAGAGATAAGAAAGCCCTCCTCAGGGATCAATGCAAAGAAATAGAGGAAAACAAGAGTGGGAAAGACTAGATATCTCTTCAAGAAAACTAGAGATCTCTTCCAGAAAACTAGAGATACCAAGGAAATATTTCATGCAAAGATGGGCACAGTAAAAGACAGAAACAGTATGGACCTAACAGAAGCAGAAGATATTAAGAAGAGGTGGCAAGAATACACAGAACTACATAAAAAAGATCTTCACGACCCAGATAATCACAATGGTGTGATCACTCACCTAGAGACAGGCATCCTGGCATGCAAAGGCCTAAGGGCCTTATGTAGCATCACTATGAACAAAGCTAGTGGAGGTGATGGGATTCCAGTTGAGCTATTTCAAATCCTGAAAGATGATGCTGTGAAAGTGCTGCACTCAATATGCCAGCAAATTTGGAAAACTCAGCAGTGGCCACAGGACTGGAAAAGGTCAGTTTTTATTCCAATCCCAAAGAAAGGCAATGCCAAAGAATGCTCAAACCACCACACAATTGCACTCATCTCACATGCTAGCAAAGTAATACTGAAAATTCTCCAAGCCAGGCTTCCACTGTGAAATTTCAGATGCTCAACCTGGATTTAGAAAAGGCAGAGGAACCAGAGATTAAATTGCCAACATCTGTTGGCATCCATTGAAAAAGCAAGACAGCTCCAGAAAAACATCTGCTTTATTGACTATGCCAAAGCCTTTGACTGTGTAGATCACAACAAACTGTGGAAAATTCTTAAAGAGATGGGAATACCAGACCACCTTACCTACCTCTTGAGAAATCTGTATGCAGGTCAAGAAGCAACAGTTAGAACTGGACATGGAACAACAGACTGGTTCCAAATAGGGAAAGGAGTACGTCGAGGCTATATATTGTCACCCTGCTTATTTAACTTACATGCAGAGTACATCATGAGAAATGCTGGGCTGGATGAAGCACAAGCCGGAATCAAGATTGCTGGGAGAAATATCAATAACCTCAGATATGCACATGATACCACCCTTATGGCAGAAAGCAAAGAACCAAAGAGCCTCTTGATGAAACTGAAAGAGGAGAGTGAAAAAGTTGGCTTAAAACTCAACATTCAGAAAACTAAGATCATGGCATCCGGTCCCATCACTTCATGGCAAATAGATGGGGAAACAATGGGAACAGTTGGAGACTTTATTTTTTTGAGCTTCAAAGTCACTGCAGATGGTGACTGCAGCCATGAAATTAAAAGACGCTTGCTTCTTGGAAGAAAAGCTATGACCAACCTAGACAGCATATTAAGAAGCAGAGACATTACTTTGTTGACAAAGGTCCATCTAGTCAAGGCTATGGTTTTTCCAGTGGTCATGTATGGATGTGAGAGTTGGACTATAAAGAAAGCTAAGCGCCAAAGAGTTGATGCTTTTGAACTGTGGTGTTGGAGAAGACTCTTGAGAGTCCCTTGGACTGCAAGGAGATCCAACCAGTCCGTCCTAAAGGAAATCAGTCCAGAATAGTCATTGGAAGGACTGATGCTGAAGCTGAAAGTCCAATACTTTGGCCATCTGATGTGAAGAACTGACTGATTGGAAAAGACCCTGATGCTGGGAAAGACTGAAGGCAGGAGGAGAAGGGGACGACAGAGGATAAGGTGATTGGATGGCATCACCGACTCTATGGACATGAGTTTGAGTAAGCTCCGGGAGTTGGTGATGGACAGGGAAGCCTGGCGTGCTGCAGTCCATGGGGTCACAAAGAGTCGAACACGACTGAGTGACTGAACTGACTGGGCCTGAGACCTGGAGGAAGGATACCTGCCATCCAGAACTCTGACCCACTTTGCACAAGGAGGACAAGGGGAGGCTCAGAGAGGCTGAGTCCCTCGCTGAGCTCACACAGTTGCTATAGAGCAGAAGCTGGGACAGGGGACCAAGCCCAGGACGCCCTGGTTCCATGCTCCTGCCTCTGCATCAGGTCCTGCTCTGCCCTGTCAGCACCCGGAGATTAGGTTCCACCGCCAGCTGGCCAAGCACTGCATGGCAGGGGTGGGGGGTGGGCAGACTCCACCCTGACAGGCAGCTCTGTCTCTAAACCATTAGGTGGAATCTCACCAAAACCAAGAGGCCAAAACTGGGGACACTGGAAGAATGCCCAAGGTGGGGAAGGAAAGCTGGGCGTCACTGGGAGTCTTTACAGATTGCCACCCACTGTTCCCTCTGCTTTCGGTACAGCGCCTGGGACACAGCCGGGACTCAGAAATGTTTGCTGAATGAATGAATGAACTAAGCCAGAGAGCAAAGTAGAGCAGAAAGAAGACAAAGGCTCTGATAGCTCCACCAGAGCCCTCTGGGATCCCGCCTCCTTTCTCAAGAGTGTCCACTAGGGGCCAGTGTGGTGCAAAGGTGTGAGTTCTGGGTTCAGACCCTGCCTTCTTCACACACTTGCTGAGAGACCTTGGATAAGCAGCTTAACGTCTCTGTGTTTCTCTCTCTGGAAGATGAGAACAGCTATTCTTCTAGTCTCATTCTTCATTTTACCCGGAAATCAACACACCCCCAGATGCAACCCTCTGAGGCCCGGGCAATACCCCTCCCCCAACCTGACCTGTGCCCTGAGCCTCGCCCCACTCACGTTCAGCTCAATGATCCAGAGCAGGGAGATGAAGAGCAGGTCGAAGGTGACGAACAGACAGAAGGTGCGGCGGACGTCGGAGATGGCCCGGCGCTTCTCCGACAGCGGCGGTGGGAGGAGGTGAGAGGAGAGGCTCTGGCTGTGGGATAGCGACGAGCCCAGGGAGGCCACGGCCGGCAGGCTGCGCTCCAGGTCGCGGGCCAGCAGGTCCCCGGACAGCTTGCTCATCCTGGCGGGCCCCCACCTCCAGCCAGGTTGGGCTGGGCCTCAGCAGCAGGGCTGCAGGGAGGCAGGGTGGCTGGTCAGGTCCTGGTGTCAGGGTCCAGGAACACTCGGAAACCTCCTTCGTCCTTTCAAACGCAGCCCTAGGACCCCGATTTGTTTCCAAACACATCTGCCCCCCACCCTCCGCCTAACTCTGTGGCCCAGGGCCCTCTCTGCCTCATTTTCCTCTGCGGCCTGACTTCCAGGCTGGAGGGGTCTGAGCATCCTTCTCCCTCTGTCCTGCTTCTTCACCGCCCCCCACCCCAGGCAAAATCCTGCAGCCCCATGGTCACCCTTGGGGGCCTCCTGGGTCCTCCCTGGGGCCACAGCCTGTTCCTGCCAAGCCCTGCCCTGTAGTTCAGCCTCTGGGCCTGTCAGCAGCCTCTGGGTCGGTCCCACCCCCAGGAGAAGTCAGCCCCAAGCTCTGTTCTTTGTTTTCCAAGCACAAAGCCACATTCCCTCCCAGCAGCCAGCCCTACCCTCCCACCCCCTGATCCATGGCAACTGGGAGGGACTTCCTAGAGCAGTGTCTCTGCGCAGGCCAGCCCGGGAGGGATGGTGGGATGAAATCTTGGTCCCTTCTCTCCGCCACCCCCGCCTCAGGCCCAACCAGCTCTCTCCTGCTCCTAATGGGTGGGCGCGTCTCCAGGCTTTCTCTACCCCCACCCACAGCAACCACCTCTAGACAGCCAGAAAAAGCTTTTCAGAACATGAATCAGATCCTGCCATTCCCTGTTCACAACCCTCCAAGGGCTCCCCTCTGGTCTGAGGATAATACACCCTCCTCATGGTGGTCCTCGCAAGATGGGGCCCCATCATCTCACTATGATGGCCACCCTGGCCTTCTAGGTCCCTTTAAGTGGCAGCCTGGTCCTGCCTTGGGGGCCTTACACCCAGATCTCCCCAGTCCTTCAACTGGCAGCTCCAAGGCCCTCTCCTCAGAGCCTCGCACCCTCCTTCCCCAGTCCCAGTGAATTTACCCGGCTTCACCTTCTCCGGTAATCTCACTGCGTTCCATGTCCACACAGGGCAGAATGGTTCCTCCTATTCCTCACACAAGACAGCCGAGGCTCCAGGAGGTGAATGGATGTGACCATCCATGCCTTATCTGCCCATGTGACCATGAGGATGAAATCCTCATAAACCCGAGAGACAAAGTGGGCAGTGGGGCGCTCCCTCCCTGCTGAGCAGCCCCCAGGCCTATGGTCCTTGCTCTACCAATCTGCTGGCAGGGACCCTCAGAGGCCCTGTCCCCCAGGCGGGGGAAGGAAAGGTTTAGGCTAGAGCAGAGGGGAGCTGAAGCAGCATGGTGGGGCCTGAGTCTCTGGGAGCCCATGAAGAGTCTCCCTGAGTCTTCTCACATGCAGAACCAGGGGGCAGGTCTGGGCGCCACTGGAAGGGGAGCCCTGGGTCTTTGTGCTTGATTCTGGGAACGCCAAGATCTAACTGGTCCCCTCACCATAGCCGTCCATCCCCTCCACACATTTGCTGTCTGGTCTCTTCCATGCTTCAGCTACTAAGTCGAAAACAAGCCCCCATTCTGTGGCCAGCACGGTTTCTGAGCAAGTCGGCTCACCCATCCCTCTACCTCTGTGCCAACCCAACAGTCAGGACTGACTGTTCTCAGCAGAAGCACCAGCCTCTACTACTCTTTGAGGGTGTCCATGCTAAGCTCATCTGGAGGAAAGCTGGACCAGCTCTGGAAGGTGGCGGCCAGAAGAGGGGGCCAGAAGAGGCTGCTGGCAATGGGACCCCCCAACATCT
>NW_011494752.1:3236084-3255617 GCF_000754665.1 Bison bison bison
ACATCTATCAGCCAGATCTGGTGTCAGACTCTACGCTCAGCATCCCTCACTATGACACAGCCGCAGCCCCAGGGCGGGTGACATTTCCTTGTCTCTAATAGCCTGCTCGTCTTCTGCCAGACCTGTCTCCATCTCTCCTCTCTCCTGTCTCTCTCACAAGCTACCTCTTCACCATTCTTTGGAAGTGTCTCTGTACCCCCTCCCACGTCTGTCTTTATTCCGCCCCCTCTCTGGGTCTTCCTCTCCACTTCTCTCCCATCTGCGACTGTCTCTCCACCCCCATCAGATTACTCTCTGGTTTTCTCTTATGTGTCTCTCTCTCCTTTCCTACCTGCCTTCACCTTCTCCCCCTTCCCCGTCTCACTGCAGGGTGCTGTGGCTTCCCCACTCCCTGTCTGCTCCCGGGTCTGTCTAGTCTTGCCCCCTGGCTTTCTCCCTCCCCTTCTGGGGACAGGACCTGGGTGGCAGCAGCTTGGCTGTGAGACACACTTGGCGTACAACAGCACTGACACTCACACACCCAGACGACCATGTGGAAGTGAGAGACACAGAGGGGGGCCGAGAGCAGAGGTGCTGGGGGAGCCCGAGAGAGCTGCCAATGCGGGGGGTGCGGCAGGTGAGGGAGCCAAGCACAGGGGGCTCTGCAGCAGGGGTGAGGGCTTCCGGCCAACAGTCAGAGAGGGCAGGGTTCTGCGTCACCCTCCTCCGTGAAAGAAACTCAGCATCCAAATAAGCAAGAGCTGGAAGAGGTGAATGAGTTCAGGGGCAGCCATCTGACCTGAAAAACTTTGGGCAAGTCCTTCTTAGCAAGCCTCCATTTCCCTATCTGGGAGAACGGTCCATTAAAAAAAGAAAAAAAGTATTTATTTTTTAATTGAAGGATAATTGCTTTACAGAATTATGCTGTTTTCTGTCAAACATCAACATGAATCAGCCATAGGTATACATATGTCCCTTCCCTCTTGAACCTCCAGGAAAAAGGTCCGTTAAAAAAAAAAAAAAAAAAAACCCTTTTAAGAGAAACTTAACATCAACCAAAAAACCTTACCTAGGATCTCAATATATAAAACAGATATATTTGCAGGGCAGCAAAGGAGATGCAAACATAAAGAACAGACTCATAATCACAGCAGGGGAGGAAGAGGCTGGGATGACTTGAGAGAGCAGTGCTAAAAGAGAGCAGTAGTACACACGACCACATACAAAACAGCCAGCCAGTGGGAGCTTGCTGTGCGATGCAGCGAGGACTGGTGCTCCTGACATCCCAGAGGGGTGGGGTGGGAAGGGAGGTGGAAGGGAGGTTTAAGAGGAAGGGGACACGTTTATACATCTGGTCCATACTGATGTATAGTAGGAACCACCAAAATATTGTAATTATCCTCCAATTTAAAATAAAATGATTTTTTAATTAAAAAAAAAAACATAAATGTTAATGTTTGGCAGAAACCAACACAATTCTGTAAAGCAATTATCCTTAAATTAAAAGATAAATTAATTAAAAAAAAAAGAAAACAGATAAAAACTGGGAATCCCCTGATGGTTCAGGGGTTAAGACCTTCATGGCCAAGGGTGCACGTTCAGTCCCTGGCTGGGGAACTAAGATGCCGCAAGCTTCGCAGTGCAGACAGCAGATAAATAAAATGGATAAAAACAGGACTGTATAGGTCCTGCCATAGGATGTGGCCACAGAGAGCCCCACAAGTCAGCCTTCCCTCAAACTCCATCCGGGGTCACCCTGAGGAACCTCCATGGGTGTGGTTTGAAAAACTCAATTCAGATGACGTTGAAAAGTTTTGAGTTCCATGAGACCACTTGCCAGCTCCAGATATGAAAACCACCTTGGCCTAGAACTGCTCTCAACAGTCCCCAGAACACTGGCCCGGGAGGATGGAGGCAGCTGCCTACAGGGCGGACTGGCCTCCACCCTCCCGACAGGGGAGGCAGGAACAAGCGTCAGGAGGCTGGGGGCGGCAGGGCTGCCACCCAGCCCCCTGGGAGCAGCGTCCCCCTGCCAAGCCCACCGCCTGCCGTCACCAGCCCCTCCCCAGCACCTTCAGAGGTGTCAGGAGGGGAGCAGCACGTGTGGCGTGAAGAAGTCGGCCTGGGCTGACTGCAGACGTGACACCTGACGTGCTTGTGGAAGCTCAGCTGCTTGGAGAGAGTGGGGTGGTGGTGGGGGGGGGGGAACTGGTGGTTTTTCTCATCCTGGGTCAGAAGGGTAAGAGGGGTCGGGAGGAGGAGGCCAGGCAGGTCTCTGGGCACAGGGAAAGCTCTGGGGGCCCCTCACGCCCACTTCCAGGCCTTCTCTGACTGGCCCCAGGAAACGCTAGCCCGGGGGCAGCAGAAGCTTTCGGGTGGGTCCCCACTCAGCAGATGACAGCAGGCAGCTGGTACCTCTGAGGCTGGGGTTTGACTCTCGGTCCACCCTCACCAGTCTTGCGACTGGGGCAAACAGAACATTCTGAGAATCAGCTTCTTCAGTTGCATTAAATAAGGGGAATGATAATATACTTAGTGCCACAGAACTGTCCACTTAAAAGTGGCTAAAATGGCAAATGTTATGCTGTGCATGCTTTCCCACAATAAAAGGCAGCATCTCCCATCTGTGATTGCTACCAATGATTGCTGCCCCACAGGCATTTAGAGAAGTGTTAGGGGAAGGATGGCTGGTGTTTGGCTGGTGAGGGTGGAGATGGAGCAAGCGGGTGGGCAAGGCCATTCAGGTGAGAGGTGTGCGGTGTGGGGGGGTGGGGGCTTACACACAACAGTGATGTGTAATAAACTGCCCCCAAAGGCCTGAGTTCAAATCTGAGCTCCACAGTTCACGTGCCAGATGACCCAGAGTAAGCTGTCCAAGGCTTCAGCCCAGGCTTCCTCCTTTGTGTGAGCTATGGGCCAAGTTACAGAGGCTCCAGGCAAGCGTGTGCTCCTGGGGAGGTGGGCGGGGGGTGTCCTGGCTCCCTGCACAGGCTCTGGGGGGAAGCCCGGACTGACCTCTGATGCTACCTCTTCCCACTGGTGCCTGACCCCCCAACCTCCCCCAGGGCTCCATTTCCAGTTCTTAGGTGGCTGGGGCACAGACAGGGCTCTTCCCAGGCCTCAGTCACACCCTGGGCTGGAGGCTCCAACCATCTCTCTGCCAGTCTCTGGCTGACATTTCCTGACCAAAGCAAGTCTGCAATGCGCCTATGTCTGTCACTCACTTGGCAAGACTCCGAGGCTGCACCTGGAAACGGGGACTGGGGGATACCTGTATTGACCCTGGGGCGCCTAGTGGATCAGAGGAGACAGCTGTGCATGGAGAGCACGGAGAACAGCCCCTGATGTCACAGAGTAAGGGCTGCATAGACAGGAGCCATGGCCGCCGCCGCCGCCGCCTCTGTGGGCCTCTCCCCTTCTCCTCTGCCCAGCTTCCCACGGAATGTCAGGCCAACCTACACAAGTTCCAGATAGAGCTCCCTCCACCAGCTAGGCTCTGTGACCCCGAGCAGACGAACACCCCATCTATGTCCAAAAACGATTCTCACCTCAGAGCAGTACGGCATCTCCAAACCCTCTCCCCAGGCCAAGGGGGCAGTAGACGTGGGCTCAAAACACGTGCCCCACCCTGGATTCCCACCTTGTATGCACGAGCGTGCTGTCGCTTCAGTCATGTCTAACTCTTTGTGACCCTGCGGACTGCAGCATGCCACACTCCCCTGTCCATGGGATTCTCCAGGCAAGAATACCGGAGTAGGTTGTCACATCCTCCTCCAGGGGATCGTCCCCACCGAGGAATTGAACCTAGGTCTCCTGTGACTCCTGCATTGCAGGTGGGTTCTTTACCACTGAGCCACCGGGGAAGCCCGGATTCCCACCTTACTAGTCACTGAACCTCTCTGTGCCTCGATTTTCTTCTCTATAAAATGGGGTAATGGTAGTATCTGCTTCTTAGAGGTATTACAAGGTTTAGGCAACTTTTTACACATAAGGACCCAGAACAGTCCCCAAAAAAGAGTGACTGCTGTGGAAGGGTTAGCTAACATGACCCCTGTATCATCTTAGGTGGAAACAGTCTCGAGTTCTGACAGCCTCTGTGGGATGGCTTCAGGCCAGGGCTGGGGTTGCTCTGGATTGAGACTCTGCTGATGCCCAGGTTCATGGAGAATCCACAGACGGGCAGCAGACAGAGGCTCTGTGTGCAGAAGAGGCTGGCCTCGGGTTGTGTTCTGCCACTGGCCAGCCTGGGAGGAAGCTGGCTCAGGGAAGGAGGACAGCAGACCAAACAGGCCTGTGCATGATCCAGACGGGCCAGAAGAAAGCAATCCGGGCTGGCAGTGGCCCCGCCGGCCCCCTGCAGACATCCTCTCCTTCACTCCTGGCATGCGTTGCCAGAAGCTGTAGAGGTGACAAGACTGAAGCTTGGAGAGGCCTGCCCACAGCCTGGACAGGGCGGAGTTGATCCCAGGGGCACGTGGGCTTCCCCTAGTGCTGGGCTAAACCTAAATGTGGCCACCTTCAGGCCCTGTGGGGAGCGAGGTGTCAAAAGACCCGAAAGAGTTTAATAGCCAGAGCCTGTAGAGAGCTCAGCACCTTCCCCTCCACATCCGAACCATGAACAAATCCTTCCAAGTCCAGCCAGTATCCGCCACTGCTCACCACTAACAGCACCCTGCCTGAGCCACGATCTCACATTTACTACAGCTTCCTGACTGCCTCCTTGCCCTGGTCCCAAGTCTGTTTCAATACGGCAGACAGAGGGACCACAATAAACGTCAGGCTGCACCTCCTCGACATCCCAAACTTCCAACAGCCTCAGCTCCCCTACAGTAAAGGCCAAAGTCCCCGTCCTGGCCTACAAGCCTCCTCCTCCCCTGGTGCCTTCTGCTCCAGCCACACTGCCCTGTGGACACATCCAGCATGCTCCTACCCCAGGACCCTTGCTCCTGCTGTCGTGTCGGGATTTCCTCCCCTTGGTCTCTGCAATGTTCCCTCTCACTGGAGAGGCCTTCCCTGAACCCTCTATTCAGCCCCAGCCTGCATCCCCTCACCCTGCTTCCTTCTTCACCGCAGACATTATATGTTTACTGATCTGCTTCCTGCCTGTCTTCTCCCACCGGATCAGGGACACCCTGCCTGCTCACGGCTGCATATCTGGTTCCGGCACCAGTCTCACAGCAAATATTGAAGAAGTGTGCTGAACGACCGCAGCATCACATGTACAGGTGCTCCTGCACACACTCACACCCAATCCTGGAGGAGCGGCCCCACCAAACCAGCCTCTGCTGAACTGGACTCCACCCTCATTGGAGTCTCGTGTTACCCAGAGCCTGGGCCCTTCCTCCACCAGCAGGCAAGGGGGAGGACTGGTTTCCCACGCAGCCTCAAGCAGGGTGACTGCTCCCCTCCTCTTCTCTGAACCCAGACTCACAGGGAAAGGCCTGGGTGCAGGTTTAAATCCCTAGGATAGCGAGGGTCCCCACCACTCCGCTCTTGTGATGGGATTGACACGCCTCCCCCAATACTCTCGAGCCACTGGCTGTTCCCAGGATACACCATGGCCAGTTGGGTCTCCCTTCATACCTCCAGTTCCCTTGGGAGGAACTCTTAAGTCTTTAGAGACCAGTTCAAAAGTTGCCTCCTGGACAAACCTCACTCTCAGCTCAGGCTTCCCCAAGCCCAGATCTCGGGACCCTGGCTCAGCACTTCAATCCCCACCCCTAGACTTTAGCCTCAAACTCATCTCTCCTCGAGCCCTTGAGGCTCAGGTCATGCACATGTCAAGTAGGTTCACTGGCCTATGGATCACCCTGGAATAAGGGAAAGTGCGTAGATTTGGGGGTTGGTCAGGAGACCTGGAGTCAAAAGCCAAAGGCCATTCTTTATTACTCCGTGGGCCTTTGAGTCTCTCTGAAACTCAGTCTTCTCATCTGTAAAACAGGGATGGTAGAGTGTCCACATCACAGAGCTATTGAAAGAATTAGAAACAACAGCTGCAATGTGCCTGTGCTTAATTAATGGCACCCCACTCCAGTACTCTTGCCTGGAAAATCCCATGGATGGAGGAGCCTGGTGGGCTGCAGTCCATGGGGTCGCTAAGACTCGGACACGACTGAGCGACTTCACTCTCACTTTGCACTTTCCTGCATTGGAGAAGGAAATGGCAGCCCACTCCAGTGTTCTTGCCTGGAGAATCCCAGGGACGGGGGAGCCTGCTGGGCTGCCGTCTGTGGGGTCGCACAGAGTTGGACACGACTGAAGCGACTTCGCAGCAGCAGCAGCACGACTACTATCAGCGGCCACGGGAACAGTGTTAGAGGCAGGGCCCTGGGCCAGGCACATGCAGCACGGCATTCTGCCCAAACTGAGGGTCCATCAGTACTGCTGGATGGTAGGATGGGCCCTGATCTCAGGGAGCTGACCCAGGATGTTACATATTAGGCTCTCCTGTAGTTCAGGGATCGGTGACCTATGCCATCAGCCTCAGCACAGCTGGCTTCCTAGTCTCTACTGTGCCCCACCCAGATGGCTTGGGAAGTTCCCTGGAAAAGCAGGGAACTATGCCCCTAAAGAACCCAGGACACAGCAGCAGTGACAAGTAAGATCTCAGAGGCCAAGCCAGGCTCTTTCCCTTTTCCTTCTGAGGAAGTGAACAGGGCCCAGTCAAGCCAAAACAGAAACTGTATTCATCATGGAACGCTCCCACACTGCCCTAGCCCCAGGAAGTTCTGAAGTACAGTTTACAGGCTTTCCTTGTGACTCAGTAAAGAATCCACCTGCAATGCGGGAGACCTAGGTTTGATCCCTGGGTTGGGAAGATCCCCTGGAGAAGGGAAAGGCTACCTACTCCAGGACTCTTGCCTGGAAAATCCCATGGACAGAGGAGCCTGGTGGGCTACAGTCCATGGGGTCACAAAGAGTCAGACACAACTGAGCGACTTCACTTTCATTTTCTTTCTTTCACTTTCACTTACTGGAAAATCCTATCAAACTGAGATTGACTCAGCCCTTCAGCTCCCTCCACACGCCAGGCCCTATTAAATGTCAGAGATGTCCCCAGCTCTGTGACTCTATGACCCCAGCCTACTCAAGGGCTGGTGAGTCAGGCCCCATCGGTGCTGTTGGATAAAACAGGACTAATGAGGTTGAGTTCTCAAGGTCAGTTTGGAAAGGGCTGGTCCATCTTCCAGGGCAATCTCAGTCCTATGAGCCTAGGTGACAGAAGGGCCCTGCAGGGGCGGGGGTGGTTCAGAACAGACTCCTCCCAGCACTGGCCCTGACCAGCCCCTTCCCAGGCAGAAAAAGCTCAGAGGAACATACAACAGGCAGGATGGTATACCTCCCTTGTCCCTCGTCCCACTGATGTGGCAGCTGTCCCTTTGGGGACTGGGAGCCCAGGGCAGTTTCTGGGACATGGTTGTAGACCTGGAGTCAGAAGACAGTTCCTGCTGAGTGAACCTGACCTCACCTCCCAAATCTCAGCTTCTCTGTCTGTAAAACGGGGCCAACAACCTCTGTCGTTGAATGCAACAAGTGTGAGCTGTCAAATGTACACAATTTTTGGTCTCACCCACACCCTTTTCCCCAAACAAGTCAGAGTGTCGGAGAGCTCGGTTTCCCACAGCAGGTAAACTGAGAGCCTACAGCGTGCCAGCCACTGTGTTGGCTGGGGATATTCACTCAGGGGGTCCACGTCTGGGAAGGGAGGCTGACAGATAAAGGCACAGTGCCACGCTGCAATCAGCACTTTCAGGGAGGGGTGAACAAAGGACTGTGGGCTCCCAGAGAAAGGAGCATCTGACCCAGGCTAGAGTGGGGGAGGTCAGGAAAGCCACAGGGAGGAGGAGCCATCTGACCCAGGCCTCTGCATCTATCAGCCGGAGGCAAGGAAGATGGGCACTCCGGGCTTGAACAGAAGCCCAGAATCTGGTTTAAAACACAGGCCCAGCCCACAGGCATGCGTGCTGACCTTACCCCTAGGGCCCTGCCCCCAAACATGGGTACCAAGCCTCCAGACCTCCCCAGGGCATGGTCTCTGCAGGCTCCTAACCCGAGGGGATACTTCTTTGCAGCCAGGTGAAGAAAGGAATCTGCCCTCATGCCCACCTCAGCCCCCTCCCCTGAAGGAGCTCTCCAACTGGAGGATATAGCTTTCCTTTCTCTGAGCCCACCCAGGTCTCTGCCTCCTGCTGGTACTCATTCTCTCACCGAGGGCCCCTAACTGTCAGCTTCTCTGGGAAGTTACTCTTAGCCTTTTTCTTCCTTGGGTTCCCAGAGTTCTGTGTACATTTCTCTAGAACTCATGCTTGAAAGTGAAAGTGAAGTCGTTCAGTCCTGTCTGACTCTTTGCAACCCTGTGGACTGTAGCCTACCAGGCTCCTCCGTCCATGGGATTCTCCAGGCAAGAGTATTGGAGCGGGTTGCCATTTCCTTCTCCAGGGGATCTTCCCAACCCAGGGATCAAACTCGGGTCTCCCGCATTGGAGGCAGACACTTTAACCTCTGAGCCACCAGCCTGGCCTCTAACATTTATCCATTTCCAGACTCATTTCCTGAGCAGAATGACATGGGATCTAGGTCTTCTACTATTTTGAATCCTCACCCAGATCCTGCCCCTAATGCTCTCTACCCCAGCATTTTATTTACTGACAAAGAGTCAGGCTTTGCAGCTCTGAGACAGAATGAGAAGCCACATCAACTATTCTCAAGCAGTTGATAAAATTAAAAATCAGAATCACTGTTCTTTATCCTTCTTATGTAAACAGTAATAATAGTTAACACTGATTTACTGAGCATGCCTGTGCTCACCGTTTTAAGCCCTAAACATACACTATTTCATTTAATCCACGATAACTGTACCAAATAGGCACAGAACTATCTCCATTTGCCAAACGAAACTGAAGCTCTGCCTTCATCAATATCATAAGATAGTCCTGGGACCCAGGAAGTCCAGTTCATGAGTCTGTATCCTTCATCATCAGGCTATTATGGACAGGGTGCTGCAGGGACTCAGATGGGACAATATTTAGCCTTGGGCAGGGGCGGTGATCCAGAGGTGATGCTGCCTGAGCAGAGCACTAAAGGTCAAGTAGAAGGTAGGCAGCAGATAAGAGGAAAAGGGACTTTCTAGGCAGTGGGGCTGGTGCATGCAAAGCCATGGAGACACAAAATGGCAAGGTGTGGGCAAGCACATCCTGCAATGTCATATTATTGGACCTCAGGGTACACATAGGGTAGGAGAGAGAGCCGTGTAATCTGTGCTAAAGATTCAGCCTTTCCCATAGGCACTGGGAAACCATTCAAGGGTTGTAAGCAAGGAAGTGACATTATGAGACATCTTTTTCAAGGACCACAAGAGTTACAGTTGGGACACTGGGTTGCAGGCGGCCGTGAACTGGAAGTTCAGTCACCGCAATCATCCTGGTGAGAAACATATCGACAAGGTGCTGACAACAGAGTCAGAGGCATGGGACCATGTGCGAAGCATGTTAGGAAGTTACTGGACTAGGTCACCTCTTAGATATGAGAACTGAGAAAAAAGAGGAAGTATAAGATAATTCTCAGGTTTCTGGCTAGGATGGGGTAGTTGAGAACAAATGAATCTGCAGGGGACAAGATAAATTTGAGTTCAGACAGACTGAGTGGCAGCTGAAGTAGAGCCATCCAACTGGTAGCTGGATGGCCAAGCCTGAGGCTCCAGGGAGGGGCTTGGCTGAAGCTGGAGATCTGGGTGCCTTTCTGGTATCCTAAAGTTGAAGCCAGGCTTCCCAGGTGGCTCAGTGGTAAAGAAGAATCCACCTGCCAATACAGGAGCCGCAGGACACTCAGGTTCAGTCCTTGGAGGAGGAAATGGCAACCCACTCCAGTATTCTTCCTGGGATAACCCCATTGACAGAGGAGCCTGGAGAACTACAGTCCAAGAGGTCACAGTTACACACGACTGAGCCACTGAACACAAACGGACACAAAGCTGAAACCATGAGAGTAGATGAGACCATCCAGATTAAGTGTACAGAATAAGGGGCTGGGCAAGAAGAGATTGTGAAACGGTACTTCTGCAGTCAGAGGAGTAGGAAGAAAATAAGGGGAAGCTGACGCGGAGGAAGCCAAAACGGGGGGAAGGGGCACATATCCACTATATCAATTACGAGTTAGTGTCACTGGTGTTATGCACCTTTAAGAACTCAAGAAAGATATCAAAGAGCCCTTCTGATGTCCATTAAGAAGTCATTCACTGCCATTTCCCAAGGAACTTGAGGGAGCCCGGATGACAGTGAGACGGAGACCTACAGGAACTTGCAGATATTTTCCTGCTCATTTTTAACCCTGCTACTGCTACTGCTAAGTCACTTCAGTCGTATCCGACTCTGTATGACCCCATAGACGGCAGCCCACCAGGCTCCCCCATCCCTGGGATTCTCCAGGCAAGAACACTGGAGTGGGTTGCCATTTCTTTCTCCAATGCATGAAAGTGAAAAGTGAAAGTGAAGTCGCTCAGTCGTGTCCGACTCTTAGCGACCCCATGGACTGCAGCCTACCAGGCTCCTCCATCCATGGGATTTTCCAGGCAAGAGTACTGGAGTGGGGTGCCATTGCCTTCTTAACCCTGACACCTCCCCATATCCAGTTCTTGCTCTTAATACCCAGACACCACCCCCTCACAGTGAAAAGAAAAGCTTTGGAGGGCGATCCGGGACGCCCTTCCTGGACTCTTTCGAGTGGGTGGGGCCGCGGACTGTCAGCGCAGGAGACCCCTTAACCTCGCGCGGGGTGGAGCTGAGGAAGGGGGCGGAGCTGAGGAAGGGGGCGGAGCTGAGGAAGGGGGCGGAACGTGGGGAGCAGGGGGTGTGGGAAGGGTCGGACGGAACCACGAACGGACACCCGCTAGGGAGACGGGATCCGCTGGCAAGACGTAGCCCTTGTACCACCACCTGGTCCCAGTGACCTCTTGCGGACCCACCTGCTCCATGTCAGCCACGACCCCAGCTCTTCCTACCCGCAACCGCAATCTGACTCCACCGCCCCAGCAGCGCCTCCGAGCGGAAAGAGATCTCCCGACGCCACTTCCGCCACTGAGTCCGCCCCCGAGAGCGATCCGGGACGTGCGTAGGACTGCAGCCCCGCCCCTTCCCCTCAGCCCCGCCCCCAAGCCCTCGGGCCCCACCCCCCGAAGTCCGGAAGTGGGGACTGAAGCCAAAGTTAGGCTTGAAAAGAGCTTCCTAACGGTAGCGGGGATTGGAAAGAAGCCCAGAGACATCATCCTTGTTGGGCCACGAAAGCCTGGCACTATGGAGAAAAAAGGGTCTTCCCCAGGGGAGGCCTGTGGGGAGAGGGGTGGGGACGGGTCCTTTGTAGGATTTCAATTACTCTTGAAGGACTCCTCTCCCCCACCCACTTTCAGCCATCCTTACCGGGATCTAGAACTCCTAAGGTCTTCCCCAAAAGGGTTTGGAGCTTGTCTGCAGTCAAGGCTCCAAGTTAGAGGACTGGACACTGGGGTCGAGGACCTGACTCTTGGATGACCACCACATAGGGAAACCTGTTACCTCCTCCCTCTCCTTTCCCCTGAAAGAGAAGTCTCAGCACAGTTATTTACAAAGATTTATTACAGGTTCAGGCCGGGAGTCAGGGAAGAGGGGAAGGGGACAGAGCAGCTGGAGGACAAGGAGAGCTTGGCTCCCCCACCATGTGCCCCCCTAAGGACTTATTATACTAGGTGGCATTCCTGGCATCAAAGCACACATAAAATGCAGCAAAGCAGTCTCTGCCAGTCCATCTTCCAGGCACCCAGGCTGGGAAGCAGGTGATAAGGGGAAGATTTACCAAAAGCTGAGGCCGTGGAAAAGATGCCTGAATTCTGGGCCCTGGTAGAAGGCAGTGAAGGGGTGATGACTTGGAATTGCCCAGGGGATGGAGAAAGATCTATGGGCACTTACAAGTTCTCAGTATCCCTTTTCCCCAGATCTTAGGGTCCGGCCCTGTGGGTTTCCTACGCCCAGGGGAGAGGGTCTAGGGAGTAGAATTGTGAAGGATGAATCTTTGTCCCCCATTTACTGGATTTCCCAATGCAAGCTCTCCCATCCCACCTCCTGCTGGGTGTATGGGGGAATGACTGGCAGGGGTAGGCATCAGGCAGCAAGTGCCCAGGGACTCTGGGCATCAGCCGAAGTTGGGCAGACAAGCAAACACAGACCAGCCTTAGTCTTCTAAAAGTCAGAAGCCGCAGCCCTAGCAAGTGAGAAGCAGGGTACAAAATAGGGTGTGAACAGAATGGGTTTCTGGAGAACATCAATGCCTCCTCCCACTTCCTTCCAGGAGATGCAGGGCTGGGTGCCTATGTGCCAGGCTCAGGGTGGGCAGGGCGCTGTGGCTCCTCCCCGGGTTCTGCAAAGCAAGCAGAGGGATTTAGGGCCTGGCTATGCCCACCAAGATCCCAGCCCTGCTTCCTCAGCCCCCCACTCCCAAGTCTCACCATTCAATGCTGGGTCTTCCACTTGGTCCTCAGAGCTTCCGTCTCTCTGGGGCCCATCCAGAGGAGGCGGGCGCTCCCAGGGACCCTCCAGACCTTGGCCATAAGTTGTCTTCTGCCCAGCTGGGGACAGGAAAGAAGGGATAAAAACACGAGCTCTGAGTATCCAGCTGGCTGTCCTAGAACATGAGCCAAGTCCAGCTGCTGGCTGAGACCAAGCTTTCTGAGGGTGTCACAGTGGAGTGGAGTGAGCACTGGACTAAGACAGTGCCTCCAGCAACTAACCACATGTCTTAGATAAGTCATTGTTACCTCTCTGAAGGGGCTGGTAGGAGGGAAGTTCTGTAGACTGCCTTAAATAAGATAATAGTTAACACCCAGTACCAGCACCTAGGAGCCACTCCAGGCTGGGTGGCAACTGATATTTGTTCCTTGGTCATCTTGCCGTTTGACCCACTGCCTTGCCGCTCTCCTGAGAGAACAGTCTCCTCTCACCTCCTCTTCACCTGTTCCGGTGGTGTCAGTGGGAATCAATTCAGCTCTTCCAGCTGAAGCTTTTGCTCCCACATCTGATGCCCCCACTGCCAATACAGAGCAGAGGCCTATGCTATTTTGAGGCAGGGTGCAAAGAGTGGACACTGTAAGGAGGGATGGTTGGTTATTTTTCATCCCCATAAATAATGGGACCAAAACATTTGAATGTGCATTCAGAGGGTGAGAAGTGGCCAGGAAAAAATAGCCCTGGGAGGGGCTGAGATCTTCCTGCCTAGGAATTCTTTGGGTCTTGGGACCCGGCTGTGTAGATTTTGGGATCTGGGGTCTCTAGCTCTGAGGCCTTCTGTGTCGGTCTTAGGCCCCTCACTGGCCTCTCTCTTCCCAGGCAGTTGGGGTTGGAGGTGCAGACAAGTGGGTTGGTTCTTGAATCCTAGATTCTCCATCCAGACACTAGAGGGCACCCTCTCACCTCCAGCCTAGGAAATTAGAAAAGAGGGAGAGAACCACAGGTTCCTGGAGAGAAGGTATCAACCAGTCCTGTGTCTCCCAGCAGAGACCACATCCTGTATCCAGAAATGCAGGCAATGGGGGCCCTGGACACTCTTAGTCCTCTATCCCTGATCTCTTTACACCTCCCAACGGCCATGGATGGGAAGTCCTTTCTTGGGTCTAGCCTCAAACCTCATGTAGCCTTGCCTTAATTTTTAGGGAAGAGAGGAATTACTAGGGAAAACCTGATAGGGAGAGCAACGGAGTCAAGGATGGGAACAGCCCAGGTGTCAGGTAAGGCTGAGTGTGAGGCATCCTGTGGGGTGAGAGAGTGAGAAGGCCCTTTACATGTGGGAGAAATTGTAAAGTGGGAGGGGGTGTCCCAGGACACTCAAGGAGGACCCCACCCAAGCCCATGATTGGTGAAACTCAGGCTTCACAGCCCCTTCCGCTTACCAGACCCCCTGCTGCCCTTCAGGACTTCCGCCTGGCTGTCCTCCTCCTCCTCTTCATCCTCCTCCTCTTCCTCCTCCTCTTCCTCTCTTGGGTAGCCCAGTTCCCGCAGCTCCCCCAGCTCATCCTCCTCCTCCGAGGCCTGGTTCTCACCCAGGTTGCTGATGGACTGCAGGTGAGACTCAGCAATGCGCTGGACGGCTAGCACAGGGGGACCAGGAAGGCACGGGTCAGCCAGGCCCGAGAAGCAGCCCACAGCACAGGAGAGGCACGTGGCCCAACCCTCAGCCTCCTTCCTGGGGGCCTGGGGCAGAGCTCACCCCTGCAGGGGTCTAGTTCAAACAATACAGGCTGCTGGTCAGCCTGCTGGGGGCCAAACCAGGGCAGAAGCAGCAGGGGGTAGACTCTTGATCCTGTTTGGCTCTTAAGCTGTCCAAAGATGCTGGGCCCCAGAGGCCAGCCCCAGGCATCTCCCCACGCCATAGGGTGCCAAGCTGGACAAGACCAGGCGGGCACAGCAACAGCTTAACATTCCTTGGCTGGGGGAGCTTGTCTACCAGCTACAGCCCCTGGAGAAGGTACTGGACTGGTGGGCCGGGCCCCGGGGCATTTGTCCCTTTCAGTTTCTAGGGGAATGCCCAGCCTGCTCACCGCTCACCCGGATCCTGCCTGCCACCCCATACTGGGCTTGGTCCCCACTCCCTGGCACTGCTCCATCACAGATGCTACTCCACACACCCCTGCCCCAGGCTCTAAGAGGCAGGAACAGCTCTGAGACTGAGGACACAACAGTCTGCAGCCAGTGACGTCCTTGCCTGGGGATGCAGCCTGCTCAGACACGGCCCCCACAATCTTGACCCACATCCCCAAGCTTCAGCTCCCTGTGCAGTGACCTAGAAAGCGGCAACCACCACCCACCCCCCCAACACCACCAAGGCCTGCTGGGATAGGACCTAGGAAGGGAACAGTGTGGGCAGCTGGAGAGAAGTTTCCAAAAGATGGAAAGGACGAGGGGGTTCAGAGAAAAGGGCCAGGGCTGGAGGACTCTGGGAGAAAGGGAGGGGCGAAGGGGACCCTGGGAGGCGTGGCCAGGGCAGAGGCAGCAGGGGGCCGGGAGCTGGTGGGATTTTGGAGCGTTCGGGTTACTCGAGGCCCAGAGACCAGATGCTGAAGGGCTAGGGGCTGGGGTTGCTACAGCTGCTTCCTAATCCGCAGGCAGCCCCTCCCCTCAAAAAGCCCGAGGGGGTAGATCCAGGCTGGAAACCTCCTGTACAGGGAGCAGGGCCTGGCTCTCCTGCCAACTCGGGGACAGGCACAGAGGGTGTATTGTGCCTGCCTGCTGCCCCATCTGGCCCCAAGCTCCACCCGGTGCTTCCTGCTAACTCTGGGCAAACTACCCAGGCAATAAAAGCACAATAAATTGCCCTGCCTTGTCCTTGGGGACTCAGCAAAGCTTCACCTTGAGCCAAGTGCAAGAGCTCGGCCTTGGAGAGCCCTCTTCAAGCCAAGACTTGGTGTCTGCCCTTCCTTGCGGACTCTAGGCTTCTCCCCCAACCAATCCCCCAACCCTGCCAGGGGCTTTCCTTTGCCCAGAAAGGGGCGAAACCCACAACATACAGTGCCCTAGAAGTTCAGAAGGGTCCTCTGAGGGTTGGGGAAAGGAGGAAGGAGGAGAGGAGGTGGCAGCTCAAGCAGCCGGGGGAGGAGAGTTCAGTTCTTCAGTTCGTGAGCCGCAGCGACAACAATAGGTGCGTGCAGCCCTGTGCAGGGCCCCGTGAGAGCCTCCCTCGTGCCTCGCCTGCCTCCTGCCTCTCAGGGCTCTCTGGGGTCTTCCCCCCCTCCCTCCCGACTGCCTCCTCACTCTGTCTCCAGCTCTGGGACCCTGAACTCCCCCCAACTCAAGTCTCCCTTTTGGAAGCTCCAAGGTCCCCAGCACAGCCCCTATCCTGGCCCCCTCCCGGGGCCCTGCCTCTCCCTACTCAGACTCTCCCAGGTCGCAGCCCAAAAGGGCCGGGAGCATGGGGGTGCACATTTCTGGCCAAGGCAGTCTGCCTGGGAAGCACCCTGGTCTGTTCTCTTCACACCCCCCCACCCCGCCCCTTGCTCACAACCAAGAGTCCAAGGGTGGTTCTTCCCTCTCATGTCCACTTGCCCCCTACTCAGCCCAGGGTGTGGAGGAGAGAGACTTCTCATGTTCTCTCCTCAGAAGATGGCACCTCCTCCCTCACGCCTGCTTCAGGGGCTGGCCTCCCCCACATCCCTACAGGTCGGAAGGCCTTCCAAAAGCTACACCCAGCGCCCGCTTGGCGTCTCCGCATCCCCTCTCCTCTCGTCTCCTCAGTCCCTCTGCTCCCAACTGAGGCAGGCGGGCTGACAGCTGCACCTGTTGACCTCGGCCGGTGGTTGGGAGCTCACTAAACCCAAGGACGGAGCTCTCAGCACATCCTTCAGGCCTCCATCTCTCCCTCCATGGGAGGAGGGGGCTGGCCAGGCCAGAAGAGCTGGAGCTGAGCTGGGGGTGGGAAGGTATCCTAAGGCTTAGTGAGGAAGGGAGCCTCCCCACATGCCCACCTGGCCCACCTGTTCCACCAGGTGTCTCTGCCTCAGCTCCCCCGCTGGAAGCCAAGTCTCCAGGCAGCCCTGAAGACCCCCTGTGATCTCACACCTGCTCCTCCCTCTCCCTGGAATACCCCTCTGCCTGGCTCACCTATTGAATTCCTATCCATCCTTCAAATCCCCTCTCCTCTGTGGCTCTGCCAGATGCTTTGAGGTGAAGGCCCCCAGGAGAGCTGAGGCTAGATCTTACCCTTATTCCACCCCTACCGGGGGGCCTGGCATACACCAGGCGCTCCATAAGAGAGTGCTATAGGAATGACCTGCCTTTGGGGATTGAAAGGAAAAGCAGGAACAGAAGCAGCATTGGTGTGCAGACCTGTGCAAAAGGCCTGGGAACGGGAGGGGAGAGCAAGGGGTGCGACCCAAAGAAGGTGCCCTGGGAGGGGGGAGGCGGTGGAGGTGGTTCAGCGCATGCTTGCAGAGGCGGCAGAGGGCTGAGTCTCTATGTCGAGGCCTACCTGTTACGTACCTCTTTTCTTTCAACCCCGAAACCTGATTTTCAGACCCACACCACCCTTTTCAGCCTCGGGGAGCCTTGTTTTTCCAAGGCCACATTAAGAAAGAATTGGTCTCTAAGTGGGGGTTGGGATGGGCGCACAAGACAATCCCTCCCCATCAACGAAAGCGCCACACTCCCCCCACCCCGCCCCGCACACCCAGTGTCAGCCCCTTTCCAGGGGCCAAGGGGACAGGCAGACCATGGGTTGGGGAGTACCTTTCAGCGAGGGGGGTGTGTAGGCACAAGGATTGGATCTCTTCGACTTGAGGTGGTGCCCCTCTCCTGAGGCTCTCTGCCGGGGAAGTGCCAGGTTAAATGGGCTCACAGAGCCCCTTCCTGTAACCCTCCCTCCACTCCCTTCCCCCAACCCTGCCAGCCGCCCAGGGCAGCTGCGTTGGCTAGTCCCGCCTCGGCCTCAGGTCCAGAGCTGTTCCCACCAGGCTGAGACCAGCTGCTGGCTTTGGGAGGGGCACCACAGCCACGGCCTGGCTCAGGGCGGGGACCCTGGATTCTGGAGGCCCAGCCTGAGTCTGAGCAAAGACAAGGGTAGAGGACGATCTGTATCCTGGCACCAGGCATTCTCACCAAGGTGCCAATTGATATGCTAATGTCCTCCTGGGTGGCACCCTGAGCTAGCTGGGAAGTAATCCCCTCCATCCCATCACCAAGGGCCTGGCATCCCTCCTTCCAGCTGCCCCTGGAAACTCACCTGGTGGGGTGAGGCCTCCTCCTCTGGGGAGGCCACCGGTGACCGAGCCAGGAAAAAGAAGAGAGAAAGAATCCGAATTATTGGTACTTTCCCCCCAAATTCAGTCAGTCTCTGGGCCCTTTCCTTCCCGGTGTTGGGAGGCGCCTGGTCAATAAATGAGCCCAGTGGAGTTGGGCTCCTGGACCTTAACCCCCCATTCTCCATTCAGTCTCCTACTCAAGGGACTTTGGCAGGGGCCCCCAGAAGGCATCACAGTTAGGGTGGGGCCAGGACTAGGGGGCAGGGAAGGGGCCCACCTGGTGAGGAGTGCTCTGAGAGCCGGAACAGCATGGCAGGGGTTGGTCTCCTGCGCCGGATCTGAGGAGACAGAGACGGGGAGAAGGCAGGGCAGGACAGACCCTTGCAGCCCACTCCCCACCCCCCACCCAGGCAGCAGGGAACAAACTGTGCTTTGGAGTCCCCAGGGAACCTTTGAATCAAAGACTGTCAGAGCTGAAAGGGACTCCAGAGCTCACCGAACCCCCTCATTTTACCGAGGTGAAAACCCAAGGCTCAGAGACTTTCAGCAAAGAGCTCAAAGCCACACAGCATGCCAAGGCAGAGAAGGGCAAGAAAAGCCCACCACTGGCTGCCAGCCAATGCCCATCTCTCTCCATGGCTACTCCAGAACCACCACCTCCCTTCATATCTTCCCCTGCCATGGCCCTCCCTCTCCCCTTTATGAAGACATCAGACCTCAGGACCCGACGCTGAGTGTGGAAGGTGGCATTCACGTGGCCCTGCCCACCTAAGGTCAGCTCAAGGGCTCCAAAGAAACCAGACTCAGCTGCAGAGGGAGGCTGAGCCTGAACAGCAGGCACCTCCAGCCTCAACCTGAGGCTCAGATGTGCACCTGAGCCCTGGACCGCCTGGGACCTGGGTCTGGGCCCCTTTGGCAGTATCACTCAGGCTGTGGAACTCTTCACCCAGTCCTCATAAAACCTCCAAAGTCGCCCTCCTTGGAACATGAGCCAAGCTGAACAGTGGGGGGGGGGGGCACTGAGTACTCCCAGTAACTCCCCCACCCTTCCCCCTAGCTTGGCAATCAGATCAACTGTCAGTTAATTAGGTCCTCTTTGAGCTCCAGGGAAATGCACAAAGAGAACCAGGTGAATTATGCTGAAACTGCCACCTCCCCCTGCCAATCTCCCAACACTGCCCTCCAGATCAAAAGCTGCTTGGGCTGGGGATCAAACCGGTCCCCCAGGCACCCCCCCCCCACCACAATGCCGTCTCTCTGCAAAATGCCTTGGCCCCCCTCTCACTGCTCTGTTGAGTACCAGCTGCTTCTCAACAACAGCAACAAGTGAATGGCTAAGTGGAGGGGGGAGGCGCCTGCACAAAACTCATGTCTCTTTCGCCATCACGCCCCACATCTCATCCCCACCTTTGGAGGCCTCCGGTACCCAGTGCCCAGGAAGGCTGTCCAGAGGACTCAGGTGTCTGTGTGAGGACTTCTGGCTTCTGGGATGACTGGTAATCATTTCCCTCTCCACCCGCCCATGTTGTGGCTTTATCTAGCGGTTAGGACAAAGCTCGGGTGACCCCAGCCCAGGTATGCAGGGTGAGACTAGAGAGATGGCCAGAGCGTGCGGCAGGCGGGCGCAGGCCCGCTCAGTGTAACGGGTCAGGGGACCATGTTGTCACACCAGCGGTCCCCGGGGGACCCCAGAGAAGGAGGACACTGCAGGGTCCAGAGGACAGTCCTCCCACTCTGGGGCCGCCAGGGATTCTCCCGCCCCGGGATCAGGTGAGAGGCCCCGGGAAAAAGTTACAGGAGTCTCC
>NW_011494752.1:3256834-3264640 GCF_000754665.1 Bison bison bison
AAGGATGCAGGTGTGAGTGGCAGGGTGTGGGAAGACCGTGTGTGCACGGGGGAGGGGGCAGGGTGGGGGAGGATGTCAGAGGCTGTCAAGGTGATGGGCAGGCTGTGCCAGCTCGCAGCGGGGTGGGAGTACCCTCTGCACAGGTCCAGCCTGAAGAGTAGAGGGGGGTAAGGTTGTGATCCTGAGAGGGCTCTCGTGGGGGTGGGGGAATGTGTCCATGCTGTGAGGTACCCTGGATCCACGTGTCTCCTGCCTGTTCTCCCCAGATATGATGTGGGGGAGACAGAGCCAGCTCAGGGGGATAGAGTTGGGGGAGTTGGGGTGTACACGTGTCATCACGTGTGAGTTTGGTGCAGGAATAGAGCAAGGGGGAGAGGTGTGTGTGTGCTCACTTCGGAGGTGTGAGCCTCTCTCTCTCTGCAGAGGTGTTTGCATGTGTCTCTGAAGGGGGGAAAGGGGAGGAGATGGCCCTGTGGTTTGCCGGGTCCCTGTTTATTTATCATGCGGTGCTGGGTGCCTTTGCAGGAACTGGTGTTTCCCTCTTTGGGCCTGGGGGCGAGGGTCTGAATGCCACTCTGAGCAGGTGTGTGTGTGTAGACTTGTACGTGTGTGTGTCTTCCTGGGGCTCTGTTTGCCTTGGCTCTCTCCTCTCCTGGTCACGCTCAGGCCTGGAACAATCAGGAGCCCCCCTCCCCCAGCCAGCAACTTTTCCCCTCCCAGGCCAAGCATGCTGGGCCCTCGGCAGAGCGAGAAGGAAGCAAAAGGCCAGTGGAGTCTTGTGAAAGTGGGGTCAGGGGCACAGTGCAGCACCCCAGAGTCAGCGCCTGCTCTGGGCATGAGGAGAGGGCACAGGAGCACAGAACTTTGCCCATGGGTGCTGGAAGGCCTGGCCGCTGGACGGCACTGCCCCCCACCCTCAGGCCTGGCTCAAGTCCCCGCTGTGTTTGTTGACTTTTATGCTTGTGGGGAAACAGCCAGATGCCAGGTCCCTGGGCCTGGGGTGTGGGCCTCTCTGGCAGTCCCTGGTTTGGCCCAGACCCCTCTGTCAGATGGGTTGTGGTGGGAGGTGGCAAACACCAATTTGGCAGTGCCCTGGGAGGCAAATGAGGAGGTCACAAGGGTCAGAAGGGGCACAGGAAAGGCACAGCCCAGGCAGTAAGCTGTGTGGCCACTGGGCCAAGAGGAGGCTGAGAGGTCTGTGGCTTCCAGTGCTAGGCAGGTAGGAAGGTCCTGCGTGGGGTGAAGGGGACAGAAGACAGCTGGACAGATAATGAGGGGACAAGGAGAGAGAGTCATCGCTCCCAGGGGAACCTCAGGACCTACTGGAGCTGAGAGGGCCTTTGGGACCACAGCTGATGAAGCTCCTTTGGCCACGGAGGGCCTGTTCACAGAGGTTCTGCCGAAAGGATTGGAGTTCTGGGTGGCCCTGAATCAGGAAAAGTTCCCTAGACCCGGACTGGGGCAGCTAGAAGGGAGACTCTCCTCTCCTGGGTAACCCTGGAAGAGGGGGTCTTTGGGCATAGAGAGGAGGGTCTTTGCTGTTTCTTTCAACCTTTACCCAGGCACCTGCAGCTCTGGCTGCTAAACCCTGGGGTCAAGTGGGATGGGGGAACTTGGCTCATAGGGGTACAGGCACAAGGAACAGACAGGAAGGAGAAGGAAGGATGGCAGAGACAGGAGGTGACAGAGAGAGAGGAGGGGGAGGTAGGAAATGTGGAAAAGAAAGAGCGAGAAAACACATGTGAGAGATGGAGAGACAAAGGGAGAGAGAGGAAGCCTCACGACAGAGAGAGGCAGGAGACAGAGATGGAGAGAGAGTAAAAATAGCTCCGCATTAAGATAATTGCAGCTCACAGCTCTGCCCTCCGTTAGGAATTAAATGAGGTTTTATTACTTTGATTTTTCTCTCCTGGATCCTACGCAACTTCTCAAGAACTTGGGGAAAAGTTTTTCAGGTGGGCGGCCAGGTGGCTGGGGCTGCGTGGGTGACAGAGGAGGAAGGGACAGGGACTTCTGGAGGCTGGGGGAAGTGTGGGCAGGGGCAAGGAGTGGGGAGGGTGTGGCGAGGATGGGGGAGTCCAGCTGGGGCTGGGAGAGGTGGCCAGGGTCAGGCATATCCCAGAGCAGCTGAGAAGCTAGGGGCCAGGGTGACCTCCATTCTCTCTTAGAATTAATCATATGCAAATGAGATGTAAAAATAATGTGCCATTCCTTGGTTATTATTCTTGAGTTAGAAGCACTGGCGGTTGGGTCCAAGGAACAAATTCAAGACCTTGCTTGACTTAACTCCAATTAAGCAATGGGTCTTTCTGCTTGGACTAACCAAAAAGTTTGTCATAGGGTGTCTGTTAATGTACAGAGCAGGTTTGATCACACATTTTGAGCACACCATTTCTCTCACATCATTGCCTGCTGCCTGCCACAGCGCCTGGCATACAGGAGGCACTATGTTCACCTTCTCTGGAAGCTTGAAGCCTTTGCTCTCTTTGGGGGAGGTAGGGAGAGTGGCCAATCGTGAATATTCCCTCTCTTCTCCCAGGCAAGATACAGTCTCGTGGACAGAACATAAACTACGGAATTGGACAGACCTGGGTACTGTGTGATTTTAGACAATAAATGACTTAGCCTCACTGTGCCTGTTTCCTCCTGCCCCCAAACCCACCTCACATGGTACCTGTGACGATTCAAAAAGATAAAATTAATAAAGTCCCCAGCCCAATACAGGGCTCCTGGTCAGTAAAGGTTCCAGCTTGTCTAAAGGGTTTCTCTGGTGGCTCAGATGGTAGAGAGTCTGCCTGCAACGCAGGAGACCCGGGTTCAATCCCTGGGTCGGGAAGATCCCCTGCAGAAGGGAATGGCTACCCACTCCAGTATTCTTGCCTGGAGAATCCCCATGGACAGAGGAGCCTGGCCGGGTACAGTCCGTGGGGTCGCAAAGAGTCGGACACGACTGAGCGACTAACACTTTCTCAAGAGCGCTATGGATGCAGTTCCGGAAATGGCCAGCAGGTGGCAGAGTTGACCAGGGTTTGGGCTGCCGAGCTGCTGGCATTGCGGATCGGTGGCTGGGCATCACACTCCTAACCTTGGCACCACGGAGTTGAGTTTAGCTGGCTGGGTTGACATGTGCAGCTGGAAAGGAGGTCCCCCGAAGTCCTGAGAAGCAATCTTAGAGAAGCCAGGGAGCGTTAGCAGGGCACACTGGGGCATCTTTCCCTGCCACTGCTGGTGGTGAGGAGGGGGGCAATGGGGAGGGGGAAGAGGATGTTGGGGACTCCAAGACCCGCCTCTGAGAAAACCCCTGGACACCGAGAGGAGAGAGCAAGGGCACTCGCAGTATGGACACTGGTAACACCACGACAGGTGGCAATCATCTGAGCATTCACTGACACACATTCATTTATTCATCCATCATCCAACCCTTGGCCCATTCAATAAATTCACATTGAGTGCTTTTTTAAAAAACTCTATTGAATTACAGTTTATATACTATAAAATGTGTCAGTAAATATAAATTAAAATATACATTTCTATGAGTTTTTGAAAATGTTATTCAACACATGACCACTACCAACACAGATATAGAATATTTTCATCACCCTCAAATGTTCTCTTTTGCCCTATCCAAGTCAATCTCCCCTCCCCCCTCACTGGGTGTATCTTAATTGTTAGCACACTATTTTGAGACATGTCCTACCCACTATCTGTCTTTGCATCATCACCTTCCTGCTATAATGCCCAGAATACAGTAGCACTAAATGCTTTAGAGGCAATGGCTTGAGGAATGGATCAATAGATTAATTGGCAACACATGGCATATAGAGAGCATTACTCTGTAGTGGCCACTGGGCTAGACCTTTTATATGCATTAGCTCATTCAATCCTCAGTAGATTCACTCCATTTTACAGATGAGGGAAATGAGGCTCAGAACTTCTGCCCACAGCCTGGGTTCAAAGGCAGATCATCTGACTCCAGAATTCCCACTCTTAACTGCTGTCTTTAATACATTCAGGATGGGCGAGTAGAATTCTTGCATGCACTGAACTGGGCTTCTCTCTTGCTCAGCATTGGTCCCAGTTTCTCTCTCTCTCAGCCCAGATTGGACAGATCTGGGTGGGAAGCAAAAATCAATGTGTGGAGGCTGCCCTCTGGTGGCAGATATGAGTACAGCGGTATCTATGCCCTCTGGCGCCCCCAGGTGGGATGCTGACGAGAAGAATGAGCAAGCCTACAGCCCACAGCGGGGGCAGCCTCGGCCCGGGCACCTGGAGACCCCCTGCTCTGGCCACTGCCTGGTGCCCCCCGAGGTGCCAGCTGAGGCTGCCCCCAAAGAACGCCAGCTGCCGGAGCCTGCCGCCTCCCACCCCCTCCACCAGCCTCACACACACTCCAATCCCGGTCCAGTCGGCTGCTTCCATTCCCTGAAGAAGAGGCCCTAAAGTTAAAACAGCTGTTAATTTATAAACCAATTTTTCCGTGACTGCTTAATAAATCGCCAGCAGCTGCTCTGCCCCCCCTCCTGCCCAGGCACCCGGCCCCGAGGGTTGCATGGAGAAGCTCAGAGCCGCCAGCCTGCCCCTCCTGCCTCCTTCCCCCAACTCCCTAACTTGCCCCCAATCTCCCAGGAACTGCGCATGTTTGGGGAAAACCCCGATGAAACCCCAGCTTCTCTGGGCTTCAGTGGAGGGGAGAGGGGAGGAGGATTTTTCTGCAGCCCAAAGGCCATTCCAACACCCTCTAACCCCCAGCCCACGACTGCCTGTTCCAGAGGGTAGGTGTCCAAAGTTTCTTAGTTCTTGGGAAGATGCAGGTCCCTATTCCCTAGAGAAGTTCCCTGAGCACCTGGGAGGTGAAGGGACCCTGGACTCATCCCTGAGTGCACTGGAATCCCAGTTCCCAAATCAGGGTGGTCTCCCTGACAGATGCTAACAGACTCACTGACCCTGCTGTTCTCTCAAGGGGGGAAATGGTGGGGGGCAAGGAATGCTGGGAGAGCTCCCTGTTCTGGGGAGATGCCCACACACACTCAGTCCCAGGATAATGAGGGGAGGGATCTGGGCCTTTAGAATTTACACTTTGCCCAATTTCCACTAGCATATAAAAGGCACCATGAAAATCCACACGGGGTGGGGTGGGGGATCTTGTGAATGGCAGACAGGAGACATGTTATTTTTATCTGCAAGTTCCAGGTGAAATGTCTGCTGCTACTGTATTCTGCTACTGACTCTGCCAGGCAAAAGGGTCAATCCAGCCATGCCCCTGTAGATACAAGGAGCTCAGATGGAAATGGGGAATTGTGTAGTAAAGCACATCAGATTGGGAGTTCAAATCCCTGTCTCCCACCTACTAGCTGTGTGACTTTGGGCAAAGAGCTTCTCCTTCCTTCCTCGGTGTCTCCATTTATAAAACAGGGATAATAATTACACAACAGTTGTGAAAATTAGAGGCATACAAAGTTCCTGGCACATAGTAGGTGCTTAACTTTCTCATCCTTCTGCTGAGATGAGAGCAGAGACTGGATCTCCCAGCTGCCCACAAATAGCAAATCTTGGGGGTGGGGTGCTCAGGGGATTTCCAGGGGTCGGGGCAGATAGGCAGTCTGGGGACAAAATTAAGAAAACTAACCAGGATTTCTGAGTTCTATGGTTCTGACTGCGCTCTCTCATTCTGGGCCCTTCTGTTCCCTCACATTCCTCTATCCCCACCTCCTCCTGACTCAGGTAGCCATGGTCTTTCCCCAGTCTGCTTCTTGGGAAAGAAGCAAGAGCTTCCACCCCACCCTACTCCTGGAGCCCCCACCTCTCAAAAAGCAAGTTGTCAAAGAAACGAATCGCCAGTCCTGGTTTCGATGCATGATACAGGATGCTCGGGGCTGGTGCACTGGGATGATCCAGAGGGTTGGGATGGGGAGGGAGGTGGGAGGGGGGTTCAGGATGGGGAACACGTGTACACCCGTGGCGGATTCATATTGATGTATGGCAAAACCAATACTATATTGTAAAGTAATTAGCCTCTAATTAAAATAAATTTATATTAAAAAAAAAAACAAGTTGTCCCCACAGTCTGTCTAGCTGAAATCCCTTACATTTCTTCTCTTGTTCTAGAACCTGTCAGGCCCTTTCCTGCCCCACCCCCAGAGACCTGCTGGCCTCTGCGGCTAGTGGCCGGTGTGAGCCTGGCTGACTACATCCCCCCTGTACACCCAGAGCAATTTAGTCACCCTCTCTGAGCCTTGGGTTCCCCAGCTCTAGCCTGGGGAGAATCCCAGTCCCTCCCTCTTAGGTTGCATGAGACACCACCCATGAAGTTCTTACCCTTACCACGGGGCCTGGCTCTCTGCAGGTGCTGAGGACATGATGGTGGAGAGAGAGGTGGCAAAGGGTGGCAAAAAGAACCTGGGTGTCAGAACTGGACTGTCAAGCCCCACTCCACTCCTCGCAGCTGAGTGACCTTGGGCAGATTGCTTAACTGTCTCGTGCCTGCGTTTGTGTTTCTCCATCCATGAAAGGGCGTGTGGTAGAAACTACGTCACTGGGGCGTTGTGGGCCACCTCGAATTCTCAGAACAGGTCTCCAGCTGAGTAAATGTGCCCCCAGATTAACAGTATGGTGAGCTGCTGTCACTGTTACGGGCCCCACTAGAGCACTGATTCTTTTAGCCTTGCCCCACCAGGGGCTTGCCGATGCAGAAGGTTGGAGGGTGAGTAGAACTGGACTAGAGACTCTGGTATTGGGGATCCCGGCTCAGGACAGGCCCAAAGCCTCCACTTCCTCAATGTTCCCACCTCTGACCTCCCCCTAGACCCTGGCTTGGGCTCAATCAGGAGGCACAACCGTCTGCCTCCCTGAGTCAATGGTCCTATGAAGCCGCCAGCCCCCTCCCTGTGCTGAGGTCCTGACTACCTCCCAGAAAAAAAGAAGGGTCCCAGGGGCCCACTCAAGCCTAGGACTGCTCTGCCAGGGTGCCAGCTGGTGCCCATGGGGGTGGGGCAGCAGCTTGATCGTGTGGAAAGGAAAAGTTGGAGGTACCCCCAGCCTTGGTGGCCCCCATCAGAGGACGAAACAAGATTAGGGCACCCAAGACAACCTAGAGGCTTTCTCCCCCTGGGGATCCGCTGGGGTGAGAGCTTGGCTTGGCCTGCCCGGTGCCTTAGTTTATTCGGCCATCCTGGAGATGGAGTCTTCATTTCTGTTTTCCTGGGGCCCCAAAGGCCTTGGCATTGGCCTCTCACAGCTCCTTGCCCTCTTTCCTTTCTTAAAGCAGCCAAGCTCAGCCTCCTCCTCCTCCTCCTTCTCGCCCGGATTCTCTCCTTAGAAAGCACCCAGGAGTACCCTTAGCCGGGAGGGGAGGAGAAAAGCCACCCCGGTGCCGGGGACCGCCTCGGCAGGGCGCAGGGCTGCACCTGCGGAACTGCCCAGGGCCGGGGTCGCCCCGCGCTCCGTGCCCCGTGCCCCTTCTCTCCGCCACTGGCCCTTTAAGAGCCTCTCCGCGCGCTGCCGTCCCGGATCAGCCAGAGAGACCATTAAAATTTTATGCAGAATGAAAATGGGCCAGGTCTCCAGCTTCCTCGCTCCCATCCAATGATTTATTACTCGCAAATACCACAGAACTAATTAGTATAGTAATTAATTAATACGCATTTGCATATTTGCATGTGCAATTAGTGCAGTGGAGTGATTACTGGGAGAATGAGGGGCCCCGGATTGTCAGATGTGAGGGGGAAGTGGCCTGGAAAAGAGTTAGTGGGAATGAACTTTGTAGGGAGCGCGAAGGCGGGGAGGGAGAGGGAGGCGAGCGGGGCGAGG
>NW_011494752.1:3264913-3265560 GCF_000754665.1 Bison bison bison
GTTTCTTGTTGCGAGCGGAGCCGGGCGGAATGGGGCTGGCACAAGCTGTTTCCCTGCCACGCGGCGGTGGCACCTTAAAGGGGCAGCGTCCTCTTCCCGCAGCCGCCCGCTGCCGCCTCCGCCCACCCCACCTCCCAGCTGCCCGTCTGACCCCTTTCCCGGAGACGACTGGCGGCCGGAGCCGGGCTCGAGGCGAGAGGGCGCGTGCCGGGGCCTCCCAGGAGGTGACGCGGCCCCACAGGGCTCGGGGCGCGTGCCGAGGGAGCCCGGCGGCGGTAGGGCAGGCTGCGAGCCGGGAACCGGCGGCCGGGGCGCTCCAGGTCCTCTGCTGGGCACGCGGAGCGGGTGATGGGGAGAGATCCGGGAGAAAGCTGGAGTGAGAAGGACAAGGAGGAGTACCAGGAGCTTCCTCATAAGACACCGCTTCGCTTCCAGTCCTCACAAAGATTCTGTGCGGCAGGGCTCCTTATTCCCATTTTACAGAGGGAAAAACAGAATGACCTGGCAGGTGGCTAGTGATCAAGCTGTAAACTTGGGGTTCCAGCTGGTCTGTCCATCCCAAGTGCTCAGGTTGGAGCTAAGGCCAGAGGAAAGAACTGACATTTCCCCAGGGGGCATCAGGGAGGGCTTCCTGGAGGAGGAAGCAT
>NW_011494752.1:3265660-3269724 GCF_000754665.1 Bison bison bison
ACCCCCAACCACCACCACCACCTACCCATGAATAGAACTGCAGAGACCCAGGCAGGGATACTGGCTCCCATTATGTGGGGGCCTGGATAAAAGGCACACCCTTGGCACTGTATCTTCCAAGGGCACCCTCCTTTCCCTCTCTACTGTAGAGTCTACTGGTTCCATGTGCTAAGTCACTTCAGTCGTGCCTGACTTTGCGGTGACCCTATGAACTGTACCCCTCCAGGCTCCTCTGTCCATGGGATTCTCCAGGCAAGGATACTGGAGTGGGTTTCCGTGGCCTCCTCCAGGGGGTCTTGTCTCATGTCTCCTGCAGTGGCAGGCAGGTTCTTTACCACTAGTGCCACCTGGAGAGCCCACTGGTCCCACAGTGTAGAGATAACCTGGGTTTCAGAGAAAGGAACACCGTATGTAAAAGTGAGTAAGCGGCCGGACTCAGTCAGACAGAGCTTGGTTCCAATCTGGGCTCTGCCACTTACTAGCTATGTGACTTTGGCACAGCAGCCTTAACCTCTCTGTGCTTCAGCGTCTTATCTTCAAGTGGAGTTAACTGTCATCCCACATCTGAGGTCATGGTGAGAATGAAATAAGATTGTGTGTGAGTGAAGCCAGGGCCCAGCACCGATAACTCTACCGCTGTCATCTCATTATTATGGATTATGAAATATTTCATTATTACAGAGAGCTCTGAAGCCCGAGGGACAGGAGGACCCGCAAGAGGTAATCAGGTCCTCATTTCTAGTCCCAGCTCTGTCCCCACTTCTGTGACACCAGGCAGGTTGTGTCCCCTCTCTGGGATGTGGTGTTTTTTTTATCTGTAAGGTGGGGCATTGGGCCACGAGGCTCCTACCCCTCAACTGTTCCCTTCTTTCCCCATGCCCCCTAACCCTTCAGGGTACTGAACTAAGGAAGTAACAGCTAAGTCGCATTCACACTGTCCTGGGCTCCAGTTTCCCAGGGACTAAACCAGGAGGTTAAATTATGACCTCCTGCCCTGCTGGCCCTGCTGTCTATGTGCACCCTCCGTGCATGGCTTTTTGAGGCTGCCCTTCTGGGAGCACCAGCACCACTGCAGCTGTGGGTCATCTGTGCCCACTGCCAGCCTCAGGTGCCACCATGCACCAACGCTTGGCTCAGGCATCTGAGAACTTTCCAGTGCCCGGCTCCCAGGAGTCCCCAACCCAGCTCCCGGGTGGTTCTGATGTCCAGGGGAGGAAATCAGGACATGCCCAAGTCATGGGCAAGTTCATCGCAGAGCCCGCCTGGAGGAAAGAGAGCCTGGGACGCACACTGTCCTGTGCTCTTCCCACTGCCCTGCACTGCCCCATTGGGTGCCCTCCATCTGCTGTCAGTCAGGACTTAACCACCCCCCATCAGTGCAGAGAGAGGCAGCAGGTGGGCACGTGGCACGATTCCCATTTTACAGATGAGGAAGCAGAGGGTTACATGATTTGATCAAGGCTGAGACCCTGCTAAGTCTGGTGCTCTTTTGACTACCTTGAGCTCCCTCTTCGTCTGACTGCCTTCCTCTGCAGGCCGGACCCGTGGAGGGGCAGGGGCAGGGGCAGGACATCACAACTGCTCACATGGAAAAGTGACAAGGAAAGCAGAACAAAGATGTGCTGATGAACAGAACTTCAGGAACAAAGTTTTGTGTTTTTTTTCTTAAATACAGTTTATCAGGGGCTTGAGGCCAAACCAGCCATACCTGGATGGGGCAGTTGCTGAGGCAGCACTTCCACACCTGTTTGTTCATTTGATGCTCAGCAGGCATCTTATTGTAATGATCACACCCATTTTACAGAGGGGAAGGCTGAAGTTCTATGTCAGTGCTGAGGTTGGGGGGAGACTGAGGGGAAAGGGAGAGGAGCTTCCTATGGGCTGGTGTCCTGCCCTGGCTCCAGCATTCAGTTTCTGGGCAACGAGGGGACAGGACTTTGTTGCCACAAACACTTACTGAGGATTTCATGGGTGTTAGGCCCTTTACTAGTTACTGCCTACCAGGTGAGAGAGACCTGTGAGGCAAAGGTCATGGCCTGCACCTCCCTGTCATCATCATTTAGTTGCTGAGTTGTGTCTGACTCTTTACCATCCCAAGGACTGTAGCCCACCAGGCTCCTCTGTCCATGGGATTCTCCAGGCAAGAATACTGGAGTGGGTTTCCATTTCCTTCTCCAGTGGATCTTCCGGACCCAGGGATCGAACCTGTGTCTCCTGCATTGGCAGGCATATTCTTAACCGCTGAGCCACCAGGGAAGCCCATGCCTCCCTAGAGGTGTGCAAAAGGCATTAGTGGAGTCAGAGGAGGTCATCTAACCCAGAGAGGCTTCCTGGAGGAGGTGATGCTTAGGCTTAAAAGGTGAAGAAAGTGGAGGGTGCTCCAGGCAGAGGGGACAGCCTGAGCAAGCTCACAGGTAAGAGGCTGGTGAAAGCTGGAGGAGCTTAGAGTGGCTGAGGAGCAGAGTTCAAGGCAGGGACAAATGTACAGAGAGAACTGCACAGCAACCAGATCCAGTTGTCCCTAAGGAACAAGGCCTGATCCTAGGGGTGATGGGAGCCACTGAAGGTGCCCAATGAGGGGAATACCACCTTCAGATTTGACTTTTCCATAGAATGGGCAGGATGAACACCCCCAGTCCTGAGGAAGCCAGAGGAGCAAGGGCCTGTGGGAAGTCAGAACTTTCCAGGGAGGAGAGGCTGAGCCAGACCCACAAAAGAGGGTTGAGGTAGTAGGGGTGGCTTTGGGGAGCAGCATCAGCAAAGACGAAACGGCAGTGGGAGTGGGACAGCTCAGTGGTGTCCTGGGACCTCAGCTCCCGTTCCTGTGGCAAGTTGCCGTTACCCCATGCGAGGAAGGTGTGGGGTAGGACAAGGGGTAGGAGAGGGCCTCTGAGCCTGCTGAGAGATATGAGGCCCAAGAAGGGGGGCTGCTGCTGGGCAGGAATCCCCCAGGAGGGGGAGGCAGTGAGGGACCTCATGTGGCCTGAGTCTGAGCTTCATGCCCAGGGAATGGGGGCCCAGCACCCCCAGACTCAGCCTCCATACACAGAGCCCCCTCTCTGAGAGCCACTCAAAGGAAAACCTGTGACCCAACCCCCCCATCCCAAGTCCTCCTCCCCAGACTGAAATTTGTGCAGAAGGCAGGAGGAGGAGTCTGTGGGCTCCAGGCTTGACCTGCAACCTTAGAACTTACTGCTTTAGGAGATTCTCTGGAGAAAGGCTTCAGTACCCCCAAACCCTCTAAGTCAGTTAGGCAGTAATACAAGGAGCATTTATTGAACACCAACTCTATACAACCTGTGTGAAGCCCCAGACTACTGAGATATAAGGTAAGTAGCCACCACAGTCAAGTCAGGGAGACATGGGTGAATGGTTTGTCCTAACAGTGGATGGTAAGTACTGAAGTTGCCAGGAGGAGATCCAGGAAGACACCCAGGAGGAGGTGTCCAAGCAGGACTGCTCTTGGTGAGGAATGAGAATGAATTTAAAGAAAAAAGAGACTCAGAGACTAGAGCCCATTAGGGAAGGAGCTCTTTTCAAAACAAAACAGGGCCCAAAAGCCAGAAGGCAAAAGTTATGGGGCACAAGTCACTGTACTTTTGGAGTAAGGGAACAATCCTGCGGGGGCTGGCTTTGCAGGAGGGCTAGTGGGTCTCCTCATGGCCCTCTGTCCCAGATTAGGGAGGTGTGCAGCAGGGGTCCGACTCAGGACTTTCAGATCAGGGCTGGGGCTGTAGGCAGGTGCCCACCTATCTTTGGGTGGGGCCTGGGCCCAGCGCGGGAGCCCAGGGTGCAGGCAAAGGAAGTCAGAGAAAATCCTAGTGGTGAGCTGGAGGTCAGCACAGGAGGTCAGCACTGAGGATGGGGGCTCCACCTCACTGGTCCTCCCCCGCCCCCTCTCCGGTGGCACCACAAGGCACGCAGCCGCATATCACCCGTGCCAGCCCTCACCTCCCGGCAACGTCGCCGCATTCTCAGCCACGCCATCTGGCGTGCCCGCCGCTCCCCAGAACACTGCGGCGGGCGGGGGGAGGGGGCAGGTGCCCACCCCAGAGCCAGGAAGA
>NW_011494752.1:3269944-3273851 GCF_000754665.1 Bison bison bison
CTCAAATCAGAGCCAGGGGGAGAACAGCAGACTGCCCCTCCTCGTGAGGCTCCGGCCCTCACTCTTCACCTGCCAGACCACCTCCGCCTGGGAGGCCCCCGGAGATGGAGTGAAATGGCCGAGGGGAATGGGCACCTGAACGCTAACCTACTTGCTCCCCACGGTTTGGCCCTTCGGTGGGAAATCAAGTCCCCTTCCCCAGCACACTTGCCCCCACCAGTCTTATTTGGGGCATGGTGATGTTGGTGGCAAGTGTCTGGCTAGGTGTCCTTCTGGCTGTCTGAATGGAATGGAGGTTTACAGATTTATATGTGGGTTTTTTTTTTTTTTGGTGTAGCAGGGGGCGTAATGAGAGCAGCTTTATAAAACATTCTCCAGTCCTCTGAGCAAGAATCCCTAGACTGCTCAGGAATGACCTATCCCCTCCGGCTCTCTCCCCTCTACACCCCCAAAGCCCCACCCCCACCCCCAACCCAGGACCTACGCCTGCACAAAATGGCCGCCACCCCTCTGAGGCAGCCATTTTAGGTGCCCAGACAGTGGCCTCCCCTGGGATGGGGCTATGTCTCCATGGGAACCTCAGACCCTCAGCTCCAGGCTCCCTGGATGGGGGTGGGTAGCAGAAATGGGAATCTTCCAGGCCTGCCTGAGATGCCTACCCTTCCGCTTTCCCTCTCAGAGACCCAGAGGGGACCAGGCCCCTCACCAACTCCCTTCCCCCAATGCCAGGGGGAGGAACAGATGGCATCTCTGGGTGTCCTTCTTCTTCCATCTCCTTCCTTCCATTTCTGGCTCTTTCTGTCTCTCTATCACCGCATCTCTGCGTCTCTGGGTGCACGGAGAGGAGCACGGGCGTCCCTGTCTGTTCATGCTTGTTCCTGTGTATGTGGACACGTGTGTTTTATACCTCTTTCAAGCTCATGTCTAAGGCGGGCCCATCCCACACCTCCCTCTGTTCCAATTTTCCCCTGTTTTTTATTGTATCTTCTAAAAAAAAAGTTGAAATGTGTCGAGTGAGAAAAACTTGTTCCATTTTTCTGAAGGAAGAAAAGACAGGGGCAGCAAACAGACTGAGCGGCATGAAGTTTCCCATACCCCCAGGCACGTCCCCCAACCCCTCAGGCCTCATTCTCCTGGGGTGGGGGGCCCTGAAGGGGGCTGAGGCCATTCCTGAAAGGAGATGGGGAGGGATGGAAGCCCTCCAAAGGGCTCCACTGCAGTAGAAAGCAGAGCTGGTAGGGGCCTGTGAGGCTTAACCCAGGCCTCAGTGTCCAAAGGAGAGGGCAGGGGGTATCTTTCAACCCCAAGGAAACACTAATTCATGCACTCATCCATTCATTCACCCATTAATTCAACAAAAACTCAGTTCCCATGTAGACAAAGCATTCTGAATATGTATGTATCAGGGGGTATGTACAAGAAATTATTAGTGTAAAGCATATTACAGTTTACAAAGTGCTTTAAGGAAAAGGAGAGCTGGCATTTACTGAAGGTGCACTCTATTGCTAGCCCCATGCTCAACTCAATACACCCATTATCCTATTTCGTGCTAACAACAGCCCTATGAAGCATAGCATAATTGTCCCCATTTTACAGATGGGGAAATCAAGACTGAGAGCTGTTATGTAACTTGTTCAAGGCATTCAGCATTCTTTAAGGATGGTAAGTAGGGTTGGCCAGGAATCAGAGCCCAAAGCATATGCATGGAATCAAAATACCATATGACTAGGGGACTCAAGAAGGGCCATGTGTCTGGATTGAAGACCCCCAGCCTCAGTGAAGAGACAGGAAAGCCTTTGAGGCTGTGCCCAAAAGTGGACAGGGGCCTGGCCAGCACTGCCGAATCTATGCCCCACCTGAGGTCTATCCTTTGGCCCCCTCTGCCATGTCCAGAGTGCCCCCAGATCATGTGCCTTCCCAGGACCAGGATATATGAACGGAGGAAGACTTAACATTGGCTTCTCATCCTTGGGGCCCCCTGAGGCAGACTATGGGACTATGGAAGGAGCACTGGGTTGGGAGTCAAGTCCCTGGGTTCTATATCAAGATCTGTGCTCCACTGCCTGGTCCTGGGCAAGCCAGTCCCCCATTATGGGCCTCAGTATAAGGACACTTGGATTCCCTGGTGGCTCAGACAGTAAAGAATCCGCCTGCAATGCAGGAGATCTGAGTTCAGTCCCTGGGTCAGGAAGATTGCCTGGAGGAGGGAATTGCAACCCGCTCCAGTATTCTTGCCTGGGAAATCCCATGGACAGAGGAGCCCGGCAGGCTACAGTCCAGGAATCCAAAGAGTCGGACTCAACTGAGTGACTAACACTTTCACTTTCACAGAAGGATGCTTTGAGGTGCCTTCTGGTACCTGGTCAAGTGCCTCTGAGCCTCACACAGCGGCAGCCCCCTTCTCCCAAGGCCTCCTTAGCCACCTTGTACGCCTCTGTTTAGAATCTAATTCATTCTACCAGACACCAAATCAGTGTCTTCCCAGCTCAAGACCCCTTCTTGAAGTCCTAGAAGGAGAAAAGTGTTCCTGTGCAGACTGAGAAGAAGACCCCTGCTTGGCACGTGGTTGCCATCAAAGTGAGTGTGGTCAAGTATAATTGACGTTGTCTTAGCATATGGAAGCTGGAGGATGGGGAGGGATAGGAAAAGTGGGTCTGAAACACACTAGGAAAGCCTGAATAAAGGTGTAGACAGGGTCTCTCAACACCTGATTGTGACTGCCTGCTTACACACATGACTCTATCTGAGTAGGGGTGTGTATCCATTTTTTGTACACAGAGTGAGGAACAGGTGTGTGTGTGTATGTGTGTATGTGTGTGTGTAAAGCTTCCTCCCTCAATCCATGCATCTGTGTCTGGCCCAGGGAGAGGGTTGAAGGGTGAGCTGTAAGATAAAACAGGAATTTCCTACTTTCCTCACCAAGGCACCTGTCTGACCTACCTCCCCCTGGTCACTGGGGGACTGCTGGAGTTGGCTTCTCTACTTTCAGGATTTTTTGAAGGGGGAGGGGAATGCTTGCATCTCCTCCAGGAACTTGAGGCGATTCTCAGCCCAGCCCCCTCCTCCCTCAAACAACCAAGTCAGAGGCCGGGAGAGAGAGAGACTGGTGGGACAGGCTACTTGTCTCGAAGGGGGAGGGTAGGTGGGGCTGGGAATTGGGGGGCGAGGAGGGAGAGGTTTCTGGGTTAGGAATCCAGACCCAACCCTCTCCCCCACCCCCAGACAGTGGGTACATAGTCTTATCCCAGGGGCTGCTTTCCATCCAGATCCCAACCTACATGTGCTCCCAAACACCCAAGAAAATCTTTCCCATCGGCTGACTCCACAGATACACACACATGTCCCCACAGACACACACACACGCCCATGCAGAGGCACAGACATCCAGGCAAGTCTTTCCTTTTCTCTGTCTTTCCCTTGGTTTGAATTTCGTTCAGCCACATATGTTGTGTGTGCATGAGGGTGGGTGGGGGAGGGGCAGACAGGGATGAGGGATGGCACAGTGCCAACATCTACCTATGGGGCTTAGGCCAGGGACGCCCCCCACGCCCACCCAGGGAAGAGGCCTCAGCTGTCCCTTTGTGGTCAAGGGGATCCTCCTGGGGGGGTGTGGGGGCAAGCATAGAGGTCCCCTCTCCAGACCCTAGGTTCTGGTTCCTGACCCACCTTTGGGGGCCCGCAAGGAAAGAAATGGACAGAGCAGGGCCCTGGAGGGAGCATAGAATTGGGAACATCAAAACCCCCCAATTTCCAACCTTGCCACCCCATTGTTCCCATGTGGGGGACTCTATATCCAAGGGGGGCAACTCCTCCTACCTCCCTCTCAATCCCTGCTTTCCCTGCGTTGGGCGGGGACGGGAGGGCGGCAGAGATATTTATTTATTTCCTTTATTTATTTAATTTTTTA
>NW_011494752.1:3274300-3274966 GCF_000754665.1 Bison bison bison
GACGGTCCCCAAATCCCCCCTTCCTGGGATGATGCCCCTTCATGGGGTGGGCATCGGAGGAGCCCCGGGTTTCCTCTCGCATAAGGGGCTGCAGCTCAAGGGGCTGCGGAGGGAGGCGTCTCTGCCCGCCTTGGGCTTGGGGAGGAGGGGGAAGCAGGGTCATGGGGGGCGTGAAGAGCCTGAGATGGGAACCCCCCATGGTTGTCCCGGAGGAACCTTCGACCTTTCCCTACCACCAGAAAAAGAGAGAGAGAGAGAAGCAAACAAACAAATTTGGATTTTTTTTTTCCTATCAATCCCGAAATACAACGAGATCTGAAGAGACGTGTGGGAGGGAGGCAGTTTAAAGGGGGGAAGGGGGTCCCCGACCGCAGGGGAGAAGGACGGGGCTCGCTTCTCTCCGTCTCCTCCCCGCGCCCGGGTTTCTCAGTCCTCGCCGCCCCGAGCCGGCTCCGGGAGCTGGGGACGCCGGGCTAGAGGAAACGATCCTCCCGCCTCTGGAATTGGGGCTGCGGGGGTGGGGGCCGAGCCGAGGGCGGCGCGCGGCCAAGTTGCAAATTGGATTAGGGAGCGTGGGGGTGAGAGCCACGGGAGGGTGAGGGAGCAGGGCGGAGGGGCCCGGGCCGCCGGAGCCGCCGAGCGGGGCAGCTGTCCCCACCGGCGGGC
>NW_011494752.1:3275095-3275907 GCF_000754665.1 Bison bison bison
AAAGGGCCTGGGCCGAGATCCCGGGCGCGGGGCCGGGGAAGGGCTGGGCAGGCTCGGGGTGGGGCAGGCGGAGGAAGAGGGCATCCAGGGCCCCCCGGGCAGGAACCCGCACTGGACTCGGGGGTGGAGGCGGGTGGAGGGGGCGCGGCATGAACCCAGCGCGCCCCTAACTCTGTGTTCTCTGTCTCCCCTTCCCGCCCGCCGGGCGTCCTCAGGCACCATGCTGACCCGCCTGTTCAGCGAGCCCGGTCTCCTCTCGGACGTGCCCAAGTTCGCCAGCTGGGGCGACGGCGACGACGACGAGCCGAGGAGCGACAAGGGCGACGCACCACCTCCACCTCCGCCTCAGCCGGGGCCCGGGGCTCCGGGGCCCGCCCGGGCCGCCAAGCCCGTCCCTCTCCGTTCCGACGAGGTGCCGGAGGCCGCGCTGGCCGAGGTCAAGGAGGAAGGCGAGCTGGGGGGCGAGGAGGAGGAGGAAGAGGAGGAAGAGGAAGGGCTGGACGAGGCTGAGGGCGAGCGGCCCAAGAAGCGCGGGCCCAAGAAGCGCAAGATGACCAAGGCGCGCCTGGAGCGCTCCAAGCTGCGGCGGCAGAAGGCGAACGCGCGGGAGCGCAACCGCATGCACGACCTGAACGCCGCGCTGGACAACCTGCGGAAGGTGGTGCCCTGCTACTCCAAGACCCAGAAGTTGTCCAAGATCGAGACGCTGCGCCTCGCCAAGAACTACATCTGGGCGCTCTCAGAGATCCTGCGCTCGGGCAAGCGGCCCGATCTGGTGTCCTACGTGCAGACGCTGTGCAAGGGCCTGTCGC
>NW_011494752.1:3276007-3280649 GCF_000754665.1 Bison bison bison
GACGGCACGGGCCGCTTCCACGGCTCGGGCGGTCCGTCGCCATGCACCCCTACCCGTACCCGTCGCTCGCGCCTGGCGGGCGCACAGTGCCAGGCGGCGGGCGGCCTGGGCAGCGGCGCGGCGCACGCCCTGCGGACCCACGGCTACTGCGCCGCCTATGAGACGCTGTACGCGGCGGCGGGCGGCGGCGGCGCGAGCCCGGACTACAACAGCTCCGAGTACGAGGGCCCGCTCAGCCCCCCGCTCTGCCTCAATGGCAACTTCTCGCTCAAGCAGGACTCGTCGCCCGACCACGAGAAGAGCTACCATTACTCTATGCACTACTCGGCGCTGCCCGGCTCGCGGCCCACGGGCCACGGGCTGGTCTTTGGTTCGTCGGCTGTGCGCGGGGGCGTCCACTCGGAGAATCTCTTATCATACGATATGCACCTTCACCACGACCGGGGCCCCATGTACGAGGAGCTCAATGCGTTTTTCCATAACTGAGACCTCGCGCCTGCCCCTTCCTTTTTTTTTTTTGCCTTTGCCCGCATCCCTGCCCCCAACCTCTCCACCCACCCAGCGCAGGGGCATCCCCACCTACCCCAGCGCGGGGTGCGGGGAGCGGGTAGTCGGTTCTGCCGCTCTCTTGGGCAGCGCGGTCCTCTTATCTGTGGGTGCCCGTCCTAGGGGCCTCGCTTCCCCCAGGGGACTCGGCTTCTCTCTCCCCAAGGGGTTCTCTCCTCCTCTTTCCCAGGGAGTACTTCTACAGGGACCCTCTTCGGGCACTCTCTGGAGACCCCTCCCCCATTCCCAATTCCTGCACTGTCTCCTCTGCCCCTTTCCCCCTGCAGGCCCAAAGGCTTTGGTAAGGGGGGCAGCTGAGTTGTGGTATACTGTTTTCCTCCTATTATTATTATTATTGAAACAGTCACCGAGCTGCTGAGGAGCCGGGCGCCCCCTCTTTCTTGAAAAGGGCGTAAGTCTGGGCTCCAAGCCTGGACCTGGAAGCCCTCATCCCCAACCCCTAGTCTCAGCGTTTTGTGGTTTTAATTTTGGCGGGAGGGAACGTGGATTGAGAGGAAAGAGAGAGGCCAAGATAATTTGTAACTAGAGTTCATTCCCCCCTTTTTCCTTTTTTAAACATACATACAAAAAAAAAAAAAAAAAAAAAAAAAAAAAATCTGAGGCGACGGAGGCCGAACGCAGAGTCCGGATTAGAAAAAAACGCAGTAAGAACTTTTAGAAGCAATAAAAGGCAAAAAATACTACTACCAATAATAAAAAGACACAAATATCTATGCAAGGAGGTTCTGACTGAGCCTAGCGGCCCGGCCCGGCCCCGGGATGCCCCTCCGGGCCCGCGGGCCGCGCCGCCCAAGCGCGGATCTGTGCACTTTGGTGAAGTGGGGGCCGGCGCTGCCCCCTCCCCTCCCCAGGTTCTTACAATCAGAGACTCCGAGATTTGGGGCCCCAGTGCCACTGCCCTCCCCCGCCCCGTCCCCGTTGTGCGTCATGCTGTTTTTTAAAAATCTGTTTCCAAATTTGTATGGAATGGCAAATTGTTGGGGGGTCGGTTTGGGGAGGGAGGGTTTGCATGAAAGACACACACGCACACCACACCGCACGCACACGCAGGCCCAGAGCTGGCGTCGGGGGGCAGAGGGAGGAGAGCTCGCCGCCCCCCAGCCCCGCTCAGGCAACTCCATCCCTTCCCGGGACAAGGGTGGAGACCCAGACCTGAAGGCAGCCCCGCCTCTGCCCGACCGTGCCTCTTTGGGCCTCAGGCGCCCGGCGATTTCCGGTGGCTGGAGAGGGAGTTTTTGTCCTAGGCATCCTCTTGGCTCTGGCTGACAAGTGGGCAGGGAGAGGGCTGAGGACTCCTTCTGGAGGTTTCCCAAAATAAAAGGGGCAAAAGGAGAACCTCTCCCCACCGGAGGCAGGAGATCAGATATCCAAACACACGATACAAAAATGCAAACCCACAGGCGAAACACCCACACACTCACACGGAATTTTACCTTCCTCCTGTAGAGAAGATGAAACTCCCGTCGGACACCCGAAGTGCATTGCGTGTTTCTGTTCAGTTTAATGACGATTAATAAATATTTATGTAAATGAGATGCAAAGCCGGACCGGTTTTTCACGGTGGCCTCGTTTCATTCCGGGCATTGAGCTGGGATTCAGCGTGATGAAAAAAACAGAGTCAATGACTGTGTGGTGGCCAGGTAAAGGAACCCTGGAAATTCCTGCGTAGGATTCCCACACTACAAACCCCCTCACACCCACCCACTGGGCACCGAAACAGCTGCACTTGCTGCCCCTCACAGACCTTACACAGACTCACACACGCCCCCAGCACAAAGCATTGCGCTAATCTCATTACACTCCTTCAGTTCCCCAACATGCACACGCACCTCTTTTGAAAACAAAATATCTTTTCATCACTGAGAATAACTAAGATGAGAGCAGTCAGTCATTTTACAATCCTTTGCCCACTATTGCAAAAACAAACAAACAAAACGAGTGTGTAGAAATCAAGAGACAACCATTTGAGCCAGATAGGGATGCTTTTAAATAGAAAAAGTATCAGGTTATGAGGATGAAATATTAATGGAAGAAGTCTTTCCAGTCTTAAATTTAAAACTTCAGTGGACTCAAGGGAATCAGCCATTTTCAGCCTCAAGAATATTGAAATTTGTAGAGGTGTTGATGAAGTTAATGGAACACCCCCAGAGTTCTGTGAGGGGGCCTGAGTCTAGGAGCCCACCAGGTAGATAGAGTGGAGCTTGACATAGCCACTAGCTTCCCCTCACCAGACAGCGAGAAGCCTTCTGATCCACAGGGGGACAACCCCCTTCCTGCCTGGTGCTGCTCCGGGTAGAAGGAAGCCCTCAGGCAGACGGCCCAAGCCATTTCCTCCTCTCAGGCAAGGTAAACTCAGGGTTCTCTTTCTCTGAGCCTCAGGAGCAGAGGCTGCTCTGAACTGACTTCCTCCGCAAAGAACAGCATCCCCCACTCCAATCCAGACACCAGTGCTCACTGGACTATTTGGAGAGGGGTCTAAGTCCCAAAGCCTGAACACACTTAGGAGTGCCACAACGGGACTGTTTCTGACTCTGCTTGTTTAAATTATTTTTTCAAAAACACTTCTGCTCGTTTTAGAGCTGAAATGGAGGTTGTAGTGTTGAGTTTGGGGCTTGAATTCAGGCACACTGAGGCTTTTAAAGGTTGGCCCCAAGACCCCCCCAAATAAAAGCACCCTGACAAAGGAGGAAAGGGAAGGCGCTTGAAGGACTCAGTAGGCGCGAAAGGGTCCATCGGATTATACTCTCTGACCTTGAGCTCCGCGGCTCCCCTAAAAGACCAACCCAGTAGAGACCTTGTCCTCCTTCCTCCACCCCGAGAAGGCTGGAGGCGGAGCTGGGACCGGGCCGGGAGCTGTCCACTCCCGGGTGCTGACTCCGGTCCAGCCTCTCTCTGTCCTGCCCCAGAGTGAGGCCGAGCTTCCCTGGCCCCAGGGAGCGCCGCACAGCGTGAGGCCCCTTCCCAATGCCCAGTCTGCTGGAATTCTGGAAAGAATTCTCCCGCAGTTTTTGGAGAATTTCACTGGAATCCTTTCAAAATTTCACCTCCTTCTCTGGAATTCTCATAGGATTGCTTCTCTAGGGTGAGATTTAGAACTGGGCCTTTCTTTCTGAGGATTCACCCCTGTCAGTGGTCTAAGGGTGGGTGTCTTATAGACCTCAAAATCACCCCTACTTTGGGAGAGAAAGAAATCGGTTCACCTTCAACCTCCTTCATTTCTTACATGGAGTATGGACCAAAGTGATCATCTCAGACCCGAATCTGAAGGAGTCAGATCTGTTCATGGCATGGGGCTTGGCCTGGCAGGAAATGGGAGAGAAAAGGAACTCAGTACACATCCCGAGGCCTGAGTCTTATCCTGCTCTAAGAACAAGGTTAATTGGGTTTCTCTCCCAAAGCTGGTTTTCCAGAGCCTGCTCTGAAGTCCCAGTCCAGGCAGGATTCAAGTGGCTAGGGACAAGAGGCAAAAGATCCCTCTACTTGGCTCCCCTGGGCAGACCACAGACTCCAGAGTGCTTCACTCTTCTGGCTCCTCCAAGCAGCTTGATTCTGTTTTTGAAGCCGTATTCCAGCCCACTTCCAAGGATGCTGATGACTCTAGGGCCACTGTGTCTGTGGTCACTTTTGGGGAGGGGTCAATTTTGGGGAGGAGATCCCTAGTGCCTCCGCTTCCTGCGAATCCAGCGTCCACACGAGCTGCCCCTTTCCCAATTACTGACCCTTCCCCCACACTCTGCTCTCTAGCTGCGATTTGTCCTCCCATCGCCCCCCTCCCCAACACTCAACTTCCCTGGTGAGATGGCGAGGTGAGCAGGAGAAGAAGATGCACGCCGACACGCGGCCCCAAACTCCCCTTCGTAGGTCTTTTCCTCTCCCGCTTGTGTGCGCACAGACAGTGAAGCTCCAGGAACAGAAGGAGGTGTGTGTGCTGGGGCAGGGAGTGAAAGGGGCCAGAGCGGTGGGAGGGAGAGGGCAAGGGGAAAAGTTGCCAAGAGGACACCCTCCTCGCGCCTTAACCTGAGCAAAGGAATCTCCAAGCAGGAACTAGTCAGCTCGGCTCAGCTCCTGGGCAGCC
>NW_011494752.1:3280851-3284331 GCF_000754665.1 Bison bison bison
CCCCCCCCACCCAGTGAACTCCTAGTGAACCCCTAGCTCTGGTTTTATCACCCAAAGGGACAGCTCAAGAAATCACTGAGTACAGTCCAGGGAAACTGAGCCCCACTGGCATCAGAGACAGGGAAGTCCTGACTCTCCCTGGATTCCATTGGCTTGTGTTTACTTTTCTCTTCTTCCCTTTCATGGGAAGTCCACAAGCTGGGGGATGCAAGGATCTCCCACAGAAGTCAGAGATTTCATTCCCTCTTGGGCAATTTTGCTTCCTCCTCTTCCCCAGAATCTTTAACCTGAAGTTACCTGCTCCTTGGAGAAATCTGTTGATTCGAGGGAACATTGGGACTGAGGGATAGTTCTAGATTCCACAGTTTAATTCTCAAGGAAGGTGGGAAGAAAGAGACAATGGAGGCCGGCCGGACCAGCGTTGGTCTTGACCTCCACTCTCCGATTCACTGGTGACAACAGGGGTCAGCCCAGTCTTCCTGCCCCTATGTGCTCAAAGGAGAAAGCTTTTTCTTTTGCTGAGATGTGGGACGGGGCAAATGGGCTCAGCCATCACAACAGGCTTCTCAGTTCACAGCCCAAGACACGGTCACTTTTGTTTCTTTAGCACTGGGTGCCCAGGCACTGGCCACACAGGCCCGTGACAACCTGGGGTGTGAAAAAAAACCTAAAACACTGCTGCTTTTCCAGATCCTAAAGTGGCTTCTGCCTTTCTATTCCACATTCATTTAAAATTCTGGACTGAGTTTTCCTGTTTGAGAAACAGTAAGAAAAGGTGCAGACACCTGGGGAGGGTCATTTTGCTCTCTGAAGTTTCTCCACCCTACAGCACTAGGGTAGGAGCTCCTCACCTGCTCCGGAGTGCCAGCTTGAGAAGGCCCTGACCAAGTCTGGGCTCAAAAGCAGGAAGGCAACTGTTTCCTGTGGGCAGATGCCAGGGGATGGGAAATTCAGCCCCTTAGTGCAGGGACAGGAAGCTGGGGTGCTCAGAGGGGGAGAGAGCCAAGGAACCCCAGAGATGTTGGCTGTGCCAAGGGAGCTGGGACACTGCGTTGGGTGGAGACACTGCCCAGATGCGCGCCTGGGTGTGGCTCTGGCGCCGCCAGCTCTCCTGCCTGCTCCAGCGTTGGAACCCGGCACAGTCTCCCAGGGTTGACTAAGGCTTCAGGGTTCCACGGCCGAGTATATGCCTGTTGTTCCGTTATTCGAACCTTTCTGGGCTTCTCTCCACCTCTGTCTGCGTCCCACTCCTCTTTTCGAAATTAATTGAATTAGGAACGGGTCTTTCTGGGGCGCTTCCGCTTCCCGCCCGAGGCTGCAGCTAGCCAGGAGGCCAAGGCTGAGAGGTCAGGTCCCGCAAGGGCCGAGAGAGCCCCCGAGCCCCTTTGGGGACCCGCGTGCCAGTTCCTACCCTCAGCCAAGTCTTCGCCAAGGGCACAGCTGGGCGGGGTCTGGGCAGTCCGCCCGGCTTGGGACATCTGTTCTCGCCAGAGTCGCATTAAAGGCGAGAGGTGGGGGTGGTGGGGGCTCAGAACCAACCCCTCAATCCCGAGTCGATACCTGCTTTCTCGACCGCAGGCGGCGGCAGCAGGGGACACTGGACTCACAGAGTTTTTTTCTTTCCCCTTGGGAAAAGCGAGCGACTCGTGAGGGGCAAGTGCGGATTTCTCTTTTCCTTCATCTCTCCTGCTTCCTAATCAGATGCCACATCTGGCCTCACTCCTGGAGGGCAACAGGGCACTCCGGCCTCGCGGGAGTTGCCCGGGAGTCCCCGGAGGCGCCGGCGCCCAAGATACCACGGGCCGGCCGGGTGCGGAACGGATCCCGCTTGCAGCGAACTAGCGTTCGGCTGGGCTCTGAGGCAGAGGCCGGGGCGCGGCGCGGGGGGTGGGTTAAAAACAACTCAATTAAAACATCGAAAACATTTGGATTTATACTTGGGGGGAGGGATGTGCTTTTTTTTTTTTAATCTGAGAACCACACAGCCCCTAAGCAAAACCAAACAAAATCCTTAACTACTGATCATTTTGTAAAAAAAGACAGAAAAATTCCTCAGACACTTCTCCCTTGATGCTTCCATGAGAAAAATTCCCGACTGGCCAAGCCCGGCGCCTGGACACCTCTTTATTACCCCAGCGCCCTGGCGACGAGCCCAGGTCGCCCCCTGCCCACCCTTCGCCCGAGCGTTGGTGCCAGTCTGTGCCACTCAGCCGGTGCCCGATGCCCGGTGCCAGGCGCGGGGGGGAAAGCGGGGAGGAGTCGAGGCTCCAGCTTAAATTCCATGGCATCTGTTCATTATTATACAGTGAGGATTTTTATATGGACAGCTAAATTAAAGACAGATTTTTGCCAGAATTGCAGATCCCATAAAAATGATGACACAGGATGGGGGCTTTTTCTTTAAAAAAGAAAGAAAGATTAAAAAACACAATCCAACAACAAACCACAACCCAAACCTGTGCCCTCTCCTCCAACATCGTGGAGTTTCTTTGCCCCCTTTGCCTGCCTTCTCTTCTTCCACCAGCATGAGCTGCCCCGGGAGAACCAAACCCCAGCGGCTCTTCATGCCCATCCTGCTCGCAGATGCCCAGTGACCAACCAGCTTGCTCCCACAGCCACTGGCCTGGGTAAGGGTGGAGGGAGGACGGGCAGAGGTGGGATAGCCAGGTCTGACGTGGAGGGTCAGGATGGGAACTGTCGCTGGGAAAGAGTGCCAGAAAGGGGAGGAGTCAGTTGATCTGACCTTTCCACCTTCCTCATTCAAAGGGCAGACTGCATTTGGGGCTGGTTGCCAAGGTTGGGCTTTGTCTAGTGAGTACCAGACATGTGGGGTCCTCCATTCCAGGGCACCAGACAGAGCCCAGGTCTCCCCTCTCTAATGGAGAAGGTGATCCAGGGATTGGGCACTGGACACAAATTGCCCTGGAGCGGGAGCACTGGAATTTTGAATTTCAGCATTTCTAGAAGTCGGAACCCACACCTTGGTGATATTCTAGAACTTGCAGGGATTTAGAAATTCTGAGTTCTGGGTTAGGACCCAGACCTCCCAGACTCGGTTGGCTCTGGTTGCACTGAGTCTAGCTGCAGTGATCTGAAGTTCGGATATGCTGTTGTGGGGGCTCTGGGGGAGACCGGAAAAGTGTAAGGAGGGGAGGAAAACCAGAGGAGGATGGGAGGAGTGAGGACCACTCCCCGGAGTTCAGACAGGTCCCCCCAAATTAGTGGGAGCCTTTCTTATTTCTCTTTCATTCAATTTTTTTTTTCAGGGAAGAAAAATAAATACTCGTGGAGTTCTGTGTCTTCCAGACAATTGTGCTGTCTGTGTCTGTGTCCGTCTGTAACTGTCTGTGTGGCTGTCTGCTCATCTCCCTCAGATTTGGAGCTGACAGAATTCATATCAGAAGAGTGAGCGCAGGGACATCTGTGTGCAGAATGACTGTGCCTACTCGAACCTGCCAATCGCTCCTGGCACGAGCTGGG
>NW_011494752.1:3284431-3284828 GCF_000754665.1 Bison bison bison
CCCCCCGGCCTGCCAAGCCCTGCCAAGGCCCCCTCCTGCCCTCAGCGGGCCCCGCCCCCTTCCCTGAGTTGAGGGTCCACGGAATTGGATTGCTCATTAATTAGCAGTGATTAGAAAATTTGGGTGTCTCTCAGCCCTGGCCGGCCGGCCTCCTCGGCCTCCCTAACCTCGAGCCCCGCTCCCCTCCTGCTCTTCCTCCACGTTCTCCGGATAAACTTCGGGTTTCCACTGAGGGCAGGCAGGCGGCCAGCTGGGGATGGGGTGGCTCACGGAATGCAGAGAAAGGGGTCTCTGGAGGGAAGAATTCCGCCGAAGTTGCCAGGAGGAGTTTCCGTCGCGAAGTGTGAGGTTCTGTGTGGAGGGGGTTTGCATAGACGCGGCTGGGCGGTGGGGTGGG
>NW_011494752.1:3284928-3383141 GCF_000754665.1 Bison bison bison
GAGGTAGGACAGAGGAGAGACAGGGCTGAGGAGATGCGGCAGGAGGGAAGGAACGGAGAGGCCGGCAGCGCCAACCAGGTTCCCTCGGCGCTGGCGCCGGGAGCCTCCGAGACTCCGCCCAGCCCGCGGCCGCGACCCTGCGGGCCTCCGCCGCCCCCGGGCCCAGGCCTCCGGCCGCGCTCCCTGATCCATCAGCCGGTTCTGCTGTCGGAGGTGGGGGAAGGGAGGGCGCCACAGCCGGTGCCAGCTTGGGTGGGGGGGGGTATTGCGAGGAGAGGCGGAGAGCACATCGAAAATTCCGAGACATCTGTTCACCCACGGAGGAGACACCGGGCGCAAGAAGGCCAGGCCCCCCCCCCGCCGCTCTGCCCGCGGTTCCAGGGGCAAGGGCTGGACTCCCGTCCTCACCTCACTCCCCACCAACCTCAGCCAAGTCCCCTACCCCCAGCTATCAAAGCTGGCCTGCAGAGCGGGGAGGAGGGGGCGTCAAGCTTGGGATCAGACTGGGGCTGTGGAATTCAGGAGCTGCTGTCCTACTGGGGGGTCCCCAGAAGGGGAGAGTCAGGGACCAGGGGAGGGCTGAGTAGGAGGGAGATCCTGAAAAGGAGGCGCGTCTGTCAGAATAGATCTCCCCAGAGCACCCACAGATACCCACCCCCTGTCCCCCAACACAAACACTCTCCGATATGGATGCTCCCATTCCTGAAAAAACACAAAACTGGCCCCCTTCACACTCAATCATTCACTTACGCATTCAAGCAGTTTTACAGATATTTGGTCTGTGCTGGGGCTGAGCTAGATACTAGGGATATACCTTCTCACCCACCGGAAGCTGTGAGCACATTCAGATACTCAAGTGCACAGGCCCACGTGCTGCTCTGACATTCACACAAATTCTTAGGGGAAGGGGCACCTGGAGGGAGGAGGTTCCAGGGGCAGCACCATCCTCCTCCTCATAAGCAGCTTTCCCAGGGGAAGCCAGGACAGGGTCTAGGAGCCCCAAAGCTGGGTGGGCTTGGGGGTTCCAGACTCACTGATGACAGGCACTTGTCATCTTCTTACCTACTCTTTATTGGCAGGAGTCCCTGCACCCAAATTTTCCCTGAGCCAGCTCCAACTCCATTTCCCACCAAACCTTGAGGACCACCTCTCTTTTCCTGCCTTGGCCTGGCACCTGCCCCTCCTCCAGGGCTGCCCTCACTGGGCCGACAGAGGCCAGGCCTCTCAGCTGGGAAATGTCCATGTGGTTGCTACTTAAAAACTGATTTATGAGGCCGTGGCGGCGGCGGAGGCTTGGCCTGCAGTCCTGGTAGTAATCAAGGGCATATGCCCATCTCGCCTGGCACTGCCCAGCTTGTGAGCCCAGCCCTGGCCTCTGCTCTCCTGCTGAGAAGGGAAAAGCATGAAAGATATCAAGTCTTTTCTCTTTTCAAGTCATCTCTCTCCTCCTCCAATCTCTTCCTTTTCCTCCTCCTCTTCCTCTTCTTCCCTTTCCTCTCTCCCTCCTCCTTTCATCCCTCCTCCTTCCCTCCCTCCCTCCCTTTCTCTTCCTTCTCTCCCAAGTGGCACGGACCAGCCTGTGTGCCGGGCTGGCGCTCACAGCTGCAGCCCATCTGCTATGATTGAATGGTGACAGTGATGAGACAGGAGCTGGGGGGAATGGGAGGACATGGGGGCTGCCCTGCCACCCCTCACCCCTCCTTGTGCCAGCCCCCACAAGCTTCCTTGACCTCCAGAATGAGACCATCCATTTGGCCTGTGAAGGGTGGGGAAATCCTGCCCCTCTCGGTAGTGAGGGAATCCTTTTCCCCCCACTAGATTCCTGAGAAGAAAGAGGGAGACAAGAAAGAAGCAGAAGGGTAGGTAGAAAAAAGGCAAAGGGATCAGGGTTGGAAGAGTAGTCTGGAGGAAATGCTCCACATGTCCACATTCAAACAGGCTTAAGCAAGGCTGGGGCACCAGCGCTGAGGTGGGTGCAGTGCTGAGGCTCCAACCTGGGCAGAGAGGCACTAATGTAGGTCCAGGGTCCAGATTTTTCAAGGATCCAGGAAAACATCCTCAATGGCCACCGATGAGCACCCTGTTCCCAAGACCATGAGGTTCCCCCCTGTACCCCAGAAAAAAATCCTGGCTCCTTCTCTTCAGGAGTAAAGTTGAATAGCTGGAAATATCACAGTCTTCCACAATGCCTAAAGTTTGGACCTGAGTCTGTAGCAAGAAGGTCTAGTCAAATATGAAAGATTTCTCAACTGATCCTAGTATGAAACCAACATACAACGACAACACGGAAACTAACATATATTTGGAGTCTATTATGTATCAGTAACTGACAAGCATTATACATGAGCTGATGATCATCTCAATCACCCTATGAGGTTGGGACTCTTGTTATACTCATTCCACAATAAGGACACTGGGGCACATAGGCCCAGATTTTGTCCTAGCCTTTGCTTCTTTTACTTTGATAGGAAAAAAGAAACAATAATTAAGGAGTCCAAAAATTTTAGGAATACAGTATCCTTTCTTTCCCACTTATTCCTCTCCTTCTGCCTGTCTTCTTCCTCTGTTTGCTCCTCACCCTCAGTTAAGTATCCACTCTCCAGTGAATATCCACACGTGTGGCTTTCTCTTCCTGCCACTAGTGCAAATAGGTGGAAATACTCCGAAGGAGGCACCCGCTCTTCCCATCCCACCCATGGGGAAACCACAGAGGCAGATTTGATTGCCTCTGACTCCACCCACCCTCTTTGCTAGGGCAGCTGCTCCTCACATCCATAGTCCTGGTCCATGGGGTATTTCTGCTTGAAGCCCTGGGTGAAGGACGCCATTGTGAACAGCTGTAGACCAGGCTGGACTTCCAGTCTAATCTGGGCCCCTGGGAAGCTTGAGGGAAGCAATTTGCTCCACCTGGCATACTTCCCCTGACCTTTCCCTGCACACTGGAGTCTGTCTGGGTCATTCATGCCCTCTTTCATTTCTGCCATCAGCATCTCCACTCTCCCCATTCCTCTTTCTCCAATCTCTATCCTTTTTCCTTCCTTCCTTCATCCTTCTGTCCATATTCACAATTCTTTCTCTTCCCCTCCCTTTTCTCTCTCTCATCTTCTCCTTCATTCTCTCTTGCCTAGATTATATGGTAAACATTTTGGCCCTTGAAATCCTTCCCTTCCAATCGGGAACATGGACATTATTCGTGTGTCATAAATTTCATGACTAAGATGTTGCTGGTGGGAGATCCATTCTTACTAGACAATCCCACTAGGGGGAAGTTTTTATCTCTGGAGAGGGAGATAGGAACCCATAAGCCAATCTTGTGGATAAGCATTAAGCAGTCACTAAATCCCTGCAATCCCCAGAACAAATCCAGATCAACATTGTTGTCCACTTGCCCAACACAAATTGGGATAAAGAATCATGTAGGGAGCTATTTGCGGGTCATTATTGGGTTTCCCTGGTGTCTTTCTCCTTCCTCTACTATTTTATGATCCTCCAGGGCAAGAAGGCACCCTGAAAAGGACAAGTTGAGGTCAGCAGAAACCGCACATCCTGTATCCCTCACATGCCACTGCACCTCTACTAAACTCTTCTCATTCTTGGCCCTGAAAGGCAAAGATAGATAAATGCTTGAGCCTGATACTGCACTTGGGCAGGAATGGGGAGGCTGAGATCACCTTATGTTTATCATCTCCCTCTCCTAATCCCAACATTCACAATACTTTGATTCCCCTGGTATCTTCTAAACTACCTCTATCCCTTTCTCTTTCTCCCTTTCCCCTTATCTATGAATTTCTCTCTCCCTTCTTTTCTCTCTCCTCCATTCTTTCTTCTGGTCCATTTCCATCTCTTCTTTCTGTAAGGAGGTCAGTCTGGTTTCAGCACCATGGACAGAGGCCCAGGGTGGGTTTGCCTGACCCGGGCAAGAGCCCAGCGGGTCTACTTCTGCCTGCTGGGATCTGTGCAAGTGGCGACTGCCCACGAGTTTCTTTCGGGACACGCGCGCGTGCGTGCGTGCGTGTGTGTATGTGTGAGTGTGAGTGTACCCAAGCCTGTGTGAATGCCTGTGTCTGTGCCTCTCTGGGGCACACGCTTGTGGGCGTCTCCGGGTGCATCTGTGTGTTTGTATCTGTCTGTGCTGTGTCCCCGCCTGCTCCCTGTGTCCCTGGCTGAGAAAGGGGACGGGATGGGGACGCTCCGTTCTGGAGGTGGGGGAGGCAGCGGGTGGCTTGGTATCCCAGCCGGGCCTGGGGGCGTCATCCTTGCCCAGACGTGCGCCAGGCACCATGTGGCATGTATGCCAGCCGGCACAGGCTGAGGGCATTCTGCCCGGCAATGGGGGGAGGTGGAGGGGGAAGCAGGGAGCTGGAGACAAGCAAGAAGAGATGGGGAACTGAGCTCAGAACTCAACTCTGGGGCCAGGCCTTTTCCATCCTGCATGAACTCCACTCACAGTTACAGGAATGAAGAAATGTACAAATTATTTGCCTTTGAGTGCCTAAAGAGCCAGATAACCGTCTCACACACATATTCTGAAGCAAACGCACAGGAGGCAGAGCTTTTCTCGCTTGCACATGTGTGCATATCCCCTGGCCCTTTTAGTACCAGGTCCTGTACAAAGGCACACACACAGACACAAACTCCTTAGCCATTCTCAGCAGGGGGAGGCAAGAACCACCCCTTTGTGTCAAGAACGGGATCCCTCATCATGTAGGTGGACACTTCCTCCCAGACACCAGGCAGTCACTTTTAATGTCTGGGAGCTCCTATAGCAACTGCTCCTTCCCAAACAAATGGTGCCCTGGGGTTGTCATCAAGGGTACCTGCCCTCTGCACCCAGGTAAGTCTGGGAGGATAATGCTGCTTCTGTGCTTCAGCTGGGACAGAATGAGTGAGAGGGAGGGGAAAGACATCCAAATGGCAACTCCTTCCCATCAGTCATGCAGTCCTCATCCCCCTCTGAGAGGCTGGTGCATTGAAGACAGTCCTTGATGACTCATCTTGATTTCAATACTAACTGGCTGCGTGACCCTGGGCAGGTTATTTCTCAGTGAGATTTAAATATGACAGTTTATGTAAAAGGCTTAGCTCAAGAGAGCTGTCACTAAGTGGTCACTGTCAGTATTATTATATTAATACTATGGTTAAGCCAGATTGGTTGAAATAATGTAGCTAAAGCTTCCAGCGCAGTGTCTGACCCTTAGTGGGTGTTCAATGAATACAAATATAGTATGGATTTAGTGGCAGAATTTGAGGAATTTAGGTAGTTAAAGGGAATTGGGGATGACAGTATTCTCTCTCCAAACTTGAGAGGCATGGACTCCCAAAGCACAGCAGGAGGAATGGAAGTTAGACCTACAGAGAGGTTGAAGGGCAAGCTAGGAAGCAAAAGAGCAGGGTAGTGAGATGGAATGCCCTTGTTGTGGGGCATCCAGATCTCTGCTCTTCATGGATTTTCAGAAGCCTCTAGAGGGTCTCCATTCCAAGTCTGAATCCATTGTCCATGTGCCTTCCCTCTTGTTTCTTCTCTTAGCTTCACCATCAATTGATGGCACCACCCAGTTAGTTGCTCAAGCCAGAATCCTGAAGTAATCCTCGAGTTCTCCCTACCTCTCAATCTCCATATTGACTCTCACCAAGAACCACTGATGGACCCAGAGTCCAGATTCTTCTCTCCTTCTTCAGTGTTTCCCCGCTAAGCCAGGTCACATCACTTCTCATCTGAGTCTCTGCTCCTGTCTCCCACCCTGCCCGACTGCGCTCCAATCTCCCAGAGCAGCTCGGGTAATCTTTTAAAAACAAGCTGGGCCTTCTCCTCCTTGTCTTAAATTCTGAAGTAGCTTCATAGCTCAGAGGGTAAAGAATCTGCCTGCAATGCAGGAGACCTGGGTTTGATCCCCGGGTTGGGAAGATTCCCTGGAGAAGGAAATGGTACCCCACTCCAGTATTCCTGCCTGGAGAATCCCTTGGGCAGAGGAGCCTGGTAGGCTCTATAGTCCATGGGGTCGCAAGAGTCGGACACGAGTAAATCACCGCCACCAACTTTCTTAGGACATAGAATAAAATCCAAACTCCTTACGTGCTGGGTCTGGTCCCTGCTCCCCTCCCCAGTGTTGTTTTCTGCCTCTCCCTCTTCATGCTCCAGCCTCATTGGCCTTTCTTTTCACTCTGCAAGCACTGGAAAGGTCACTTTCCCACCCTAGGGACTGGGCTGCTTTCTTGGCCTCATCCATCTCCTTGCCTCCTTTCCACTCTTTTTTGGACCAGCTCCTTTTCACCCTTCAAGTCTCAGTCTGTCCCCTCACTCCCAAGAAAAACCTTTTTGGATGACTTTATCCAAAATGGTGCCCTGGTTGTTCTCTAGTTCAGCATCCTGTTATTTCCTTTGCAGCACTTAACTCTTGACTTGGTTTCTGCCTGTCTCTCCTGTTGGCCTGTGAACTCTCTGAGGGCAGGCTGGACTGAAGTATCTGTTCTGATCCCATGGGAAATTCTGGGCAGCACATGTAATAGGTACTTAGCCAATGAGTTTGAATGGTTGAACTGATGAGGGCTTTGACATCTTCAAAGTGAGCAGGGAGGGTAAGCAGGTCCTACAGCCTGAGCTCCAGCCTGCCCTATTAGGGGCCTGCTCCATTAGGGGTCTGTCTCATTTCTCTTTCTTTCTCTCAGGGGACCTGTCTGCTGGCAGCCTCCTAATTATATTTTACTTGACTATAAATCTTTTCGTTAAATGTAATTGAAAAATACACCTTTCGAATCATCACATTAACCTAGCATCCACTCTGAGGCAGTAATTAAAGGCTTCCGAGGATCTCCCACTGGCTTGGGAAGAACTGGCTCAGAGAGCATCCTCTGCCAATCCCAAATGTGTCAGCATCAGCCCTCCTGCCCCCAGAGAAGGTGGAAGCGCAGGACACACACTGCCCTCAGTTTAGTTTCAGGGGCCCTGAGGTCTGCAGTGCTCCCCCTCCTCATTCTCTCCTGTGCTCCTGGCTCAGTGCTGTATCAGGTGAGGAAGGAAAGGGAAAGAGAAGGAACAAATGCTCTCTCAGTACCTTAAATGAGTCAGGTCCCAATCCATCTTTGCAGCTCCCTGAAGACAGGCTAAGAAAACTGATGCTGCGAGAGGCTCTGCAATACGGTAGGGATACTGTCCAAATTAAAAGGCCAGGTTCTTAGAACCTAACTCATAATATTGCCTCCTTTCAGAGTCCTGGTGCTGCCTTTTGTCTAGCCCCTCTCCCTTTCCAGGACTCTAGTTCCTCACCTGTTCTGGTTTCTTAAACCCCAAACTCTGGAGTCATCCTTGACAACGCCCTTTTACACCCCCATCTGATTCAACAGCAAATCTGTCTGCTCTGCCTTCAAAATAAATCCAGAATCTGAGCGCCTCTCATCTCCCCTCTGCTACCAGCCTGGGCCAAGCTGCCATCCCCTCTCTCCTGGATGTGTACAGCTTCTGTCCTTGGTCTCCTTCAGTCTATTTTTGGTGTAGCAGCCAGAGTGATTTTTATTTTAATTGAAATACAGTTGTGTACAATATTACAATAGTTTCAAAGAATAACAACAAAAAAAAGAAGCTTTAGGGAATCTGTTGGTCCTGTGGTTAGGACTCCATGCTTTCACTGGAGGGTGCCCCAGTTCCACTGCTGGTCTGGTCTGAGAATTAAGATCCTGAACAAACAAAATAACAGCTTTATGAAGGTATGATTCACTTACTTAAAAGTATGCAAGTCAATAGTTTTTTAGTATATTAACAGAGCTATGTGACCATCACCACAATCAATTTTGAACATTTTCACCACTCCCTAAAGAAACCTATACCCATTAGCAGTCACTCCCTATTTCCCACCTAGGCAACCAAAATAAAACATCACCCTCTCTAAGAAAGTTTTCCTAGCTCCCCACATCCAGAACCACACTTCCTTTCCCTTTCTTCCTTCTTTGCTTTGCTTTTCCTTGAGGATGCATTGCCACCTAAAGTACCACATATGTTCCACATTTATTATGTTCATTGTCTGGTTTCCCCACTCCACACCATGCACAAGGTCCCAGTGGGTGGGGGCCTTATTTATAGTAGCACTCCCAGCACCTAGGACCAGGTACATACCACTCAGTAAACAAATGTTGCATGAGTGAATGAACTCAATGATTCAGGTGTTGAGACCAGGGATTTCAAAAGTGTCATCCATTCTCTCAGGGGCTGGCAGTGAAGGCTCATCCAATAAAAAAAAAAGACTCACTGGGGCCAGCTCCTGGTGCCTGGATTTCTCTTTCTCCTCCCTCTTCCTTGCCTCCTTTTCTTTCCTGCCTCAGACACGTCACCTCCACCCTCTGGGCAATTAACACAAACTCCCTAAACTGTAGATTTGAACTTCCTCCTCCTCTCTTTCTGCTCTGACCAATCCCTGGCTCTTCCCCATCTCAGTTTTCAGACTCAATCCTGGAGAACATCAAATGGACGGTCTTTGGCAGGCTATTGGGAGAATAGTCAGTTTCATTGCTTAAGTCTTTCAAGAGGGATGAACCTTCTAGTAAGTGCACACAACTTGGGCCAGGCCCTGAGTTGAGAACTTTGGACCAGTGCTTTCAGATAGAACTTTCTGCAATGATGGAAATGCTCTATTTCTTTTTCTTAAAATTTATTTCAAGCATAGTTGATTTATACTTATGTGTTAATTTCTGTGTGTAGCAAAGTGATTGCTCAGTTATGGTTTATCACAGGATATTGAATAGAGTTCCATGTACTATACAGTAGGACATTGGTGGTTATCTAGTCAATATATAATAGTTTGCATCTGCTAATCCCGAGCTCCTGTGCCAGCCCTCCCCACCCCCCTTTCCCCACTGGCAACCAAATCTGTTCTCAGTGTCTATGAATCCATTTTGTAGATAAGCTCATTTGTATAATATTTTAGATTCCCCATATAAGTGACGTCATACGATATTTGTCTTTCTCTTTATGACTTACACCTCACTTAGTGTGATAATCTCTAGGTCCATCCACGTTGCTGCAAATGGCATCATTTTTTTCTTATGGGTGAGTAGTATTCCGTTGTATACATGTGCCACGGCATCTTTATCCATTCACCTGCCGGTGGGTATTCAGGCTTTTCCCCATGTGTTGGCTATTGTAAATGGTGCTGCTATGAATGTAGGGGTGCATGTATCTTGTCAAATATTGTTTAGTCTGGATTTATGGCCAGGAGTGGGATTGCTGGATCAAATAGTAACTCTATTTTTAGTTTTTAGAGGAATCTCCATACTGTTTTCCATAGTGGTTATACCAATTTACATTCCCACCAACACCCTTTTCTCTACACCCTCTCCAGCATTTGTTAGGAAATGCTCTATCTTTGTTCTGTTCAATATGGTAGTCACCAGGCTATATGAGATTGTTAACCACTTTAAATGTGGCTAAATGTGACTGAGGAAATAAATTTTATTTAATTTTATTTATTTATTTTTTTAAAAACCTAAAGACCCTTTTTTTTTCTAATTTTTTTAAAAGATTTTTTTATGGTCCATTTTTAAAAAGTCTTTATTGAACGTGTTACAATATTGCTTTGGTTTTATGTTTTGTTTTTTTACCCATGAGGCATGTAGGATCTTAGCTTCCTGACCAGGGATCGAACCCCCCATCCCCTGAACTGGGAGGTGAAGTCTTAACCACAGGACCACTAGGGAAGCCCCATAAATTTTATTTAATTTTAATTCATTTAAGTTTAAATAGTCACATGTGGCTAGTGGCTTCCAGTTGGGATTAAGCATGTTATTTTATTTAATCTTTACAATTATCTTGAGGAATAGGTATAGGCGTCTCAATTTTACAGATGAAGAGTGGCTAAAAATGGGTGGTGGTGGTGGTGGTGGTTTAGTTGCTTAGTTGTGTGCAGCTACTGCAACCCCATGGACTGTAGCCCACCAGGCTCCTCTGTCCATAGGATTCTCTAGGCAAGAATACTGGAGTGGGGTGCCATTTCCTTCTCCAGGGGATCTTCCCAACCCAGGGATTGAACCTGGGTCTCCTGCATTGCAGGCAGATTCTTTATGAAGTGAGCTACAAGGGAAGTCCCACATTGGGGGGACCTACCCTTCAATCTAGACCACCTTTTCATGACCTCACCCCCAACCATAGCATTTACTATCTTTTAATATTAATACTGGAGAAGGCAATGGCACTCCACTCCAGTACTCTTGCCTGGAAAATCCCATGGACAGAGGAGCCTGGTAGGCTACAGTCCATGGGGTCGCTAAGAGTCAGACATGACTGAGCGACTTCACTTTCACTTTTCACTTTCATGCATTGGAGAAGGAAATGGCAACCCACTCCAGTGTTCTTGCCTGGAGAATCCCAGGGACGGGGAAGCCTGGTGGGCTGCCATCTATGGGGTTGCACAGAGTCGGACATGACTGAAGCGACTTAGCAGCAGCTTAGCAGCAATATTAATATTAGAATGGCAAATAACTCCAATATTCTTGCCTCGAGGACTTCATCAACAGTATGAAAAGGCAAAAAGATATGACACCAGAAGATGAGGCTCCCCCGCCCCGGGTTGGTGGGTAACCAATATGCTACTGAGGAAGGGTGGAGAAATAGCTCCAGAAAGAACGAAGAGGCAGAGCCAAAGCAGAAATTATGCTCAGCTGTGGATATGTCTGGTGGTGAAAATAAAGTCTGATGCAGTAAAGAACAATATTGCATAGGAACCTGGAATGTGAGGTCCACGAATCAAGGTAAATTGCACGTGGTCAAGAAGGAGATGGCAAGAGTGAACATTGACATCTTAGGAATCAGTGAACTAAAATGGATGGAAATGGACGGATTTAATTCAGATGACATTTTGTCTACTGCTGGGGCAAGAATCCCTTAGAAGAAAAGAAGTAGCCCTCATAGTCAACAAGAGTCCAAAATGCAGTACTTGGGTGCAATCTCAAAAACGATAGAATGATCTTGGTTCTTTTCCAAGGCAAACCATTCAGCATCACAGTAATTCAAGTCTATGCCCCAACCACTAATGCCAAAGAAGCTGAAGTTGAATGGTTCTATGAATCAGACCTACAAGACCTTATAGAACTAACACACAAAAAAGATGTCCTTTTCACCATAGGGGATTGGAATGCAAAAGTAGGAAGTCAAGAGATACCTGGAATAACAGCCAACTTTGGCCTTGGAGTACAAAATGAAGCAGAGCAAAGGCTAACAGAGTTTTGCCAAGAGAACACACTGGTCATAGCAAAAACACTCTCTTCCAACAACACAAGAGATGACTCTACACATGGATATCATCAGATGGTCTTTACCAAAATCAGATTGATTACATTCTTTGCAGCTGAAGATGGAGAAGCTGTATACAGTTAGCAAAAACAAGTCCAGGAGCTGACTGTGGCTCAGATCATGAGCTCCTTAATGCAAAATTCAGGCTTAAATTGAAGAAAGTAATGAAAACCATTAGCCCATTCATGTATGACCTAAATCAAATCCTTTATGATTATGCAGTGGAGGTGACAAATAGATTCAAGGGATTAGATCTGGTAGAGTGCCTGAAGAACTATGGATGGAGTTTTGTGATATTGTTCAGGAGGCAGTGGCCAAAACCATCCCAAAGAAAAAGAAATGCAAGAAGGCAAGTGGTTTTCTTAGGAGGCCTTACAAATAGCTGAGAAAAGAAGAGAAGCAAAAGGCAAAGGAGAAAGGAAAAGATATACCCAACTGAATGTAGAGTTCCAGAGAAACCAAGGAAAGATAAGAAAGACAAGTGAACAATGCAAAGAAATAGAGAAAAACAATAGAATGGGAAAGTCTAGAGATCTCTTCAAGAAAATAGGAGATACCAGTGGAACATTTCATGCAAAGATGGGCACAATAAAGGACAGAAATGGCAAGAACCTAACAGAAGCAGAAGACATTAAGACGAGATGGCAAGAATACACAGAACTATACTAAAAAGGGCTTAATGACCTGGATAATCATGATGGGGTAGTCATTCACTTAGAGCCAGACATCCTGGAGTGTGAAGTCAACTGGATCTCAGGAAGCATTACTATGAACAAAGCTAGTGGAGGTGATGGAACTCCAGCTGAGCTATTTCAAATCTACAAGATGATGCTGTTAAAGTCCTGCACTCAATATGTCAGCAAATTTGGAAAACTCAGCACTGGCCACAGGACTGGAAAATGTCAGTTTTTATTCTGATCCTAAAGAAAGGCAATGCCAAAGAATGTTCAAACTACTGTACAATTGCACTCATTTCACATGTGGCAAGGTAGTGATCAAAATCCTTCAAGGTAGGCTTCAGCAGTTATGTGAACCAAGAACTTCCAGATGTACAAGCTAGATTTAGAAAATGCAGAGGAACCAGAGATGAAATTGCCAACCCCCGTTGGATTATAGACAAAGCAAGGAAATTCCAGGAAAACATCTACTTCTGCTTCCTTGACTACGTTAAAGCCTTTGACTGTGTGGATCACAACAAACTGTGGAAAATTCTTGAAGAGATCAGAATACCAGACCACCTTACCTGTCTCCTGAGAAACCGGTATGCAGGTGAAGAAGCAATAGTTAGATCCGGACATGGATTTTGAACAACAGACTAGTTCAAAATTGGGAAAGGAGTACATCAAGGCTGTATATTGTTACCCAGATTTAACTTCTATGCAGAGTACATCATGCAAAATGCCGGGCTGGATGAATCCCTAACTGCAATCAAGATTGCCAGGAGAAATATCAACAACTACAGATATGCAGATGATACCACTCTAATGGCTGAAAGGAAGGAGGAACTAAAGAGCCTCTTGATGAGGGTGAAAGAGGAGAGTAAAAAAGCTGGCTTAAAACTCAACATTAAAAAAAATGAAGATCATGGCATCCAGTCCCATAACTTCATGGCAAAGATGAGGAAAAAGTGGAAACAGTCACAGATTTTATTTTCTTAGGATCCAAAATCACTGTGGACGGTAACTGCAGCCATGAAATTAAAAGACACTTGCTCCTTGGCAGAAAACTATGACAAACTTAGTGTATTAAAAAGCAGAGACATCACATTGCCTATAAAAGTCTGTATAGTCAAAGCTATGATTTTTCCTGTAGTCATGTATGGATGTGAGAGTTGGACCATAAAGAAGGCTGAGTACCAAAGAACTGATGCTTTCGAATTGTGGTGCTAGAGAAGACTCTTGAGAGTCCCTTGGACAGCAAGGAGATCACATCAGTCAATTCTAAAGGAAATAAATTCTTAATATTCATTGGAAGGACTGATATTGAAGCTGAAGCTCCAATACTTTGGCTACCAGATGCAAAGAGCTGACTCATTGGAAAAGACCCTGATGTTGACAAAGACTGAGGGCAGGAGAAAAAGGGGGCGACACAGGATGAGATGGTTGGATGGCATCATTGACTCAACAGACATGAGTTTGAGCAAATTACAGGAGATGGTGAAGGACAGGGAAGCCTGGCATGCTGCAGTCCATGGAGTCACAAAGAGTTGGACATGACTTAGGGACTTAACAACAGCAATATTAACATAAATATTATTTACTAATATATTATGCTTGTCTCCTCACCCAGAATATAATTTCCCTGAAGCCACGGATCTTTGTCTGAAATATCCCAGAGCTCCAGGAAGTACCTGGTACGTGGCAGGATATGAGTGAAAATCTGTTGGATAAATGAGTGCACCCGCTCCAGGTACTTCTGCCTCTGAAGGAGCAGGACTGGATTCTAACTGGAGCCCCTTTTCTTCCAAAGTCGGAGTTCTTCCCCTTGAAGTCATTCTCTCTCTATTATTATTATTTATTCAGCTGCACTGGTCTTCGTTGCAGCTCACGGGAGCTTCGTTGTAGCATGATGGCCTCTTTGTTGCACCATGCTTGGGGGATCTAGTTCCCTGACCAGCGATGGAACCTGGTCCCCCGTGCATTGGGAGTGTGGTCTTACACATTGGAGCACCAGGGAAGTCCTGCCATTTTCTCTTAAGTATTCTCTCCAGCTCCCTCCCAAAGTTCTCTTCCTTAGGGTGACCCTGGGCTGACCCAGGAGTTCCCTGCTCCTGTGATTTCTAGCCCAGGCAGAGATATGGCTTCTTTTATATGCACTTGGCTATGATGCCCATGAATTTCGCTAAATTTTTACCCAAATGCAGAGATCCTCCTCCCTTCAAGGCAGGAGCCCTGGGTCTGTTTTTTAGGCTGTTGCCCCAGCAGGTCTCTCCTTCTTCTTTAATTCTCCCTCATCAGACACTGCTACTCCTCCTCTTTGAGGAGGAGGGGCTGGACCAGGTGGCCTGGTCATTTCTTCCTTTCAGTGGGATACCCTGGGAGCCTAGCCACCTCCACCCCGCCTCTGGGGATGCAGTGACATGAAGGTACATAGGTAGAACCCCCCTCCATCCCCTGACTCCCACCCCAAGAGGAGATGATGAGGTATGTCCTCATGGCTGGGTGCAGGGCCTCTTCTCTGAAACTGGCAACGGGTTATTCAAGAGGCTCACTCTACTCTGACTCATTGGAAACAACCCTGCTGCTGGGAAAGACTGACGGCAGGAGGAGAAGGGGGTGACAGAGGATGAGATGGTTGGATGGCATCATTGACTCAGTGGACATGAGCACACTCTGGGAGAGAGTGAAGGACAGAGAAGCCTGGTGTGCTGCAGTCCATGGGGTCGCAAAGACTCAGACATGACTGAGTGACTGAACAACAACAGTGACCCCATTAGGAGAGATGGGAGTTAGACAGCAGGAAGGACTTCCCAAAAGTTAGGAAATGAAGTAAAGGCATGAAGCCTCTTTCCCACTTAAGGCCTAAGAGAATTAAATGCAGTCATCTTCCAGTACACCTTCTTGTACATCTTCCTGAATGGCCAGTCACAGGTAAGAATGGCTGCCAGCTCTCCCCTCAGAGCGCCAGGGCTCATCCCTCTCCAGTGTCTCTTTTCTACTCCTCCTCATCCCCTTTTCCACATCCCTCAGCTCCAGGCCACTTGCTGAGATAAAACAGAGGGCCAACTCCCTATGTATCCCAGGGAACAGTAAGACACGTCAAAAGGGAAGAGATGACTTCTGACATGTGGCCCAACCACCTTCTGGGAATGAGGTGGGGCGAAAGGCTAGGGCTTCAGGCCAGTCCTAGCTCTTCCAGATCATAGCTGTATTGTCCAGAGAAGTTGGTCAACCTCCCTGAGCCTCAGCTTTCTCATCTGTAAAATGGGACTAACGGTATTTGCTCCACAGCCACAGCATTATATGAGTTGGAGATGGCTCATGGGAAGTTCCTGGCACAGAGTAGGCACTTAATTATTATAAATATTATTACTTAGGCTCCAAGAGGCCCTTGTCTTCTCCTCATCAATGAGGGAAGGCCTTCCCTTTCCCAACCTCATTGTCCATTTAGACCAGAGCAACGATTTCCTTACTGGCTTCTCTGCCTCTAGTCTCACTCTGTTCCAATCCAGTCTCTACACCCTGCCAGAATCCTTTTTCTAAAACTCAATCCAAACCCATCAATCCCTTCTGAAAATTCCTCTCAAGTTCCCCACTGCCTACCAGCACTCAGGAAGCATAGTGGATTAAGAGTGTGATCTCTGGGGCCAGACCTGGGGGATGGGGGTTGTTATTTGTTTGTTTTTGGCTAGGCTAGGTCTTCCTTGTGGCATGCAGGCTTTCTCTAGCTACAGTGTGCAGGCTCAGTTGCCCTGCAGCAGGTGGGATCTTACCTCTCTGACCAGGGATCAAACCCACATCCCCTGTATGGGAAGCGTGGAGCCCTAACTGCTAGATCACCAGGGAAGTCCAGAACTAGGTTTGCTGCTCAGCTCTGTTGCTTTCTAGCTGTGTCTCTTGGGCAAGTTATTTTTAATAACCCTGAGCCTCAGTCTACTCATCTTAAACATAAAATAACAGGACTGGCTTGAATGAAGAAACAAGGCAATAGGTATAAAGTGTTTGACTCACGGACGATGCTAACTCGACCTATTATAGCAATATGAAAAGTCGTAACTCCTAAAGAATGGCACACAAGGCTGTCTAAACCAGTTAGACAATAGGAAAGACTTCCGGTTTATAGAGCAGGATTGTCATGATGAAGCAGCTGGTCTGCCTGTCCAACCTTGCTTCTCCCCATCCTCCCCACGAACCCCACGTTTTGGTTGGCAATTGCGCTACCATCCCCCAGGCTGAGGCTTCTTTCAGCGCCTTTGTCCATGATGTTCATGCTGTCTTGAATGCTCTTTCTCTTCTCACCTTCCTGGTAAACTCCTACTCATCAGATAAGACCTCATTCAAGCCTACTGCCCTCTGCGAAGGCTATTCAGGCCGCTGAGCAGGCTGAGTCATATTCTGGTGCTTCCCCATCTGAGGCCTGACCTCTGCTCAGCATCAGGTTTAGAATCACATACTCCAGGACCAGGTTGCCTGGGGTTGGAATTCTAGTTCTGTCACTTCTCAGCTGGGAGACCTCAGGCAACTTACTTCACCTGTCTGGGCCTCAGTTTCCTGATCTGAAAAGTGGGGTGATGAGAGGAGCAAAGGAGTTACTATGTATAAAGAATTTGCTTCCACATGTGCCAAAGAGTAAGTGCCCAGTAGGGGTAAGTTGTCATAATTATCATTCTAGCCTCTCTTGCTTTTCGGGGCAAGGCCTGGTCTACATGTGGGTCTCCCTCACTAGACTGTGAGCTCACAGGATAAAGGGAAGAAATGAATCATAGGCTGGTACAGAGCAGACATTTGGCACCTCCACTTGGATGGACAGTCACGAAGGTTCTCCTTCATCAAGAACTTTCTCGTTTGTCCCTTAGGGTAATTCTGAGCTGGGTACTAATATTCTTCCCATTTTACAGTTGAGGAAATTGAGACCAGGAGGTAAATGCCTTGGGGCCCAAGTAAGTGAGAAAGCAGCAGAGTCAAGATCTACTCTTGTACCCAGCTGACTCCAGTCAACCCCTCCTTCTCCCACCTCTGAGCCTTAATTTCCTCATCTCTAAAATGGGGTGATAGCTATTCTTCCCATCTCTCGGGTTTACGGTGTGGGTCAACATAAGTAAATGTGAGAGATCTTGAGGAAGAATAGGTTGGAATCCCCGTTAGGAATGGGATAATGCTTTGTCTAGGATAAAAACAAGAACTTTTCTAGGGGTGAAACTGAGGAGTAGCTGAGTCAAAAGGCCCCAAAGCCCCAATTCACCTCTCTCCCTAGGGTCTGTCTGGAGCCTGGGGCCAATTCGACAACCTGGGCCCACTGCCAGCCCCTCCACCCCTTCCCCGCAACCCACTGCCACCGGAAGACAATGGTGGGCAGGCCCAGCCTTTGTGAGAGGGGTCAGGCCAGTTAATCGTGGGCTGGGCTGGGGAGGGCCCGTAGTGGGGACGGGGAGAAGGGAGAGGGGGACTGCTCGTGGGGACAGACAACAGAGGGTCTGTGAGGGTCGGAGGACGTGGGAGGCCACGGGCCTCAGGAGCAAAAGCTTGAAATAGGCTTTGGGGAGCGTTTCCTCCGAATGTAGATTTGAGCTCCTATTAAACTTGCCAAAAATTTGTGTTAGCTAATGGATTCTTAATTCTGTCTAAAATGAGAGAGGGAAAATTATGCCATTCATCTTGTATTGGTTTGAAATTACATCTGACACCTAATCGATCATACTGTGGAACATTAACTCTTTGGAAAAGACCCAACTTTTCCTCTCTCCCTCGCTTTCCAGTGCTCTCCAGCCACCCCCACCCCCGATTCCTTCCTTTGTATTTCATTAACTAAGCAAAGCTCTGGCTGTCTCTGGGGGTGAAGGGTGGGAGTTGGGGAAAGGGTTCATTTGAATCAAAGGAGATAAGCAGGCCCCCAATCTTTTGCCCAAGACTAGAACCCCAGCTTCTAACCTTCAAGTGACCTCCTCTATCTGCCTGCATTTTCCTGTGTGTCCTGAGATCTGGAAACACAGAATGGAAAGCACTGGGGTGTGGGGTGACCTCAGAGCCACCTTGGGGGCACCAGGGAGAGGCAGGGAGCCAGGCAGAGCTGAGCAAGCACCTGGGGCTGGGGCAGGGGCCGTGGCAGGGGGCTCACCTGCGACTTGCCTGGCAGATGGGTGAGGAGGAGGAGGCAGATGACAATAGATTTGCCTCTGGGGATCCTGATAAGCTGTGACTGAAAACCCCAACCCCAGACCTGCTTTTCCAGGAGGAGGACGTTCTGGCAGCAGGGAGAACCCACTGGAGGCCGACAGACCTGGGCTAGGATCCTGGCTTCACTGCTGATGAGCTGTGTGACCTTGGGCAAGTTACATAATGCCGCTGAGTCTCAGTTTCCTTCTCTGTCAGAGCAGGATAATAACACTGGCACAGGGCTTGGGTGGGGACTGGATGAGATAATCCAGGTAAAACAGGGACAGAGCCCATCGCCTGGCACACAGTAGGTTCCCAATAAAGCTGATAGTCAGAATTCAGTTCACTTCTGCTTCCCCTCCTCCCTTCCCCATCCCCAGCCCCATCCTTCTCTCCCACATCCAACTCCCCGGCCCCTCCCTCAGGCAGACACGGGGCTGGGAAGACACGATGTCAGGTCAGGTCATGAGGGCCAGTATCTCCTCCTAAGAGGACACCCAAATGGGCCCCCAGGTCTCTGCAGGACTCCCAGCCCTCTTCCTTCCCGAGCTCCTTTGTCTCCTCCAAAAGTTGCCCGGGTTGAGGCTTGCACGGAAAGCTCTCTTAGCCATCCCCTCCCTGCCAGGAAGGTAAGGTCTCTTGAGGAAGGGGCTCTCTGGGAAGTGAGACCAGGAGGAGGGGTGCTCCTCAGCTGGGAGAGAGCTACTTGCTTCTGCTCAGGCATCTCTAATCTCTGCCTGTGGACTCCCAAGGGCTCCTCCAAGGATGTCCCTGATCTGGACACCCCATATTTATTGGGGCGGGGGTAGATTGGGTCAGGAGCAGGGCTTGGTCCCTCAAGAGCAAGGGAAGGCAAAGGGAGCCAGGTGGGTGTGAGAGAGGGGAGGGGGGCAGGACATGCCACCACCTCTGTTCCCCAAGGGGTACATGGCTTCTCCCTTTGGCTGACTTGGGGCACTGTGGGAACAGAAGCTTCCAGGCCCCTCCATGTCAAGGGGTAAGCATGGAAGGAGCACAGCATGCTGATGCTCCCTGGTGCAGGACAGCCTGGGGGGCTGAGATGCCTCTCTTGTGGAATCTGGGCTGTTGCTGGACCCTCTCAGTGTAGACTTCGCTCCTGTTACACACCCACAAATATCAGAATAAATAAATGTGCAGATTAAGGGCACAGGATGCCGTGACAGTGAAGGTCACACAAGGACTCATTAGCTCCTGTCAGGTACCTGCTCCAAAGACAGGAAAGAATGGCCTAGAATGCCCGCATGTGTTCTTGGGCTCTGTGGAGGAGCTCCAAGGTAGGGACCAAGAAGGACCGGAAATCTCATCCAGTGCCCTCATTCTACAGAGGAGGAACCCAGGACTCAGAAAGGGGTGCAACTGGCCAGGGCCACAGGGTGAGGCGGGCAGCTGAGGATGCGGGCCTCTGGCTCTCAGCCCACCGCTCTTCCCCACCCACATCACGAGTCTGAAGGGACATTTTCTGGGTCACTTGTCCAGCAGAACCTACACTGTTTCTGGGGAGTGGGTTGGGGCTTTGGGAGTTAGTGAGGACAGGGGCTGAGGGAGGCTTTCCCTGAAGAGTGGAGGGCAGAGGAGGCTGGGGGGCGGGTTCCTTAACTCCCTCTCCCACCCCAACACACATAAACACACAAAGGGAAAATTTTATTTCCAAATGTCCCTTCTCTGGGGAACTTGCTGTTTCCCAGGAGACGCCTGGTGGAGATGCCCCTTCCTGCCAGCCTCCCTGGCAGCCACTAGGCGGCTGTGGCTCCCTCTTCTGCCTAGAGACAACGACGAGAACACCACAGCAAGGGTCCCACGTGGTTTGTATTAATAGAAAGTGAAGCCCAGGCCTATAAGCGCCGAGGATGGAGCGGGCCAGCCAGGGGCAGGTGGGCAGCCAGTCAGTAGGTAGACTGAGGCAGCAGCCCACAGGGCCACACTGATCAAGGCCCTGGGCAGCCTGGCATGCCTTGATACATGTGCTGACCTGCCTCTGGTCACCAGAGGGGAAACAAATCCTCCCTGACATCTTTTTTTTCCCCCAAACTGGGAATGTTTTTGACTGTGTTTTTACCTTGAATATGAAAGTAATACATGATTGTTATAGAAATAGGATTATTCCAATAAAACAAAATAAATAAAAGCACCAGGCTCAAATTTCAGGATCTGACTTTTCCTTTGAAGGAAAGCAAACAGCCTTTGGCTGAAGAGTCCAGGGCAAGAATCTGCTGTGTTTGGGAAGGATGGGGGAAGCATCATGACACTGTGGACTGTTCTATAAACTTGAAGTAACTACCTTTGTACTGGAGAGGCTGACGTGTGTGTCTGTCTGTCTTCCCCCCAGATCAGTGGCTTCAGAATAGAGCTCTTCCCACCCAGTCTGTGTTACTCCCACACTCCCACCTGCTGGGTGCCGCAGTGTGGTCACCCAAGACATATGAACTGGAAGAATAAATTAATGGACTCACCGATAAGGAAACACCCCCAGAGATAGACACTGCCTTGCTAGAGTGGCTCAGGTCAGATTCACAAACGAGACTGCCACAGGTCTGGAAAAACTGGCCTCCAATCCTTCACCAGCCTCCTCTTTCCTAGGGCTGAGGAAAGCTAAAGGTTGGAGTATAAGTTCTTGCGTAAGAGATATTCCAGTTGGGGCCCTTGGATAGGACAGGGCCCAGGCACTAGAGGGAGACTGTCATGGTTTGCAGAAAAGAGGCCCCACTCAGAGAGTCCATGCCATGCCAGTGAGGTGGAGAGAAGTTTTGCCCCTCTACCCTGACAAGGAAGTAGCTCTGGTTGGCATGTTCCAGGTATTCTTGCAATTAAAAAGGGATTTAAGCTTATGAGGTGGTGCTAGTGGTAAAGAACCTGCCTGCCAATGCAGGGGATGTAAGAGACACGGGTTCAAGGGAAACTTACCTCCTTCAAGGAGAGAGCAGGTATCCACCCAACACAGCAGCAGGGATGGGAAACCACTCCTTCATCTCCTTTTCTCTTTCTTGCCAGAGAATTTAAGTACGGTCTGGCCATCAACATATTATCCCATTCAGCCATCGACTACTGTCAGGGAAGTCTTAACCCCACTGGACAGATGAATAAACAAAGGCTAAGAAAGGTAAAGCGACTTGCCCAAGTCACAAACCAAGTAGCTGAACGAAGAAGACTCTCTAGTCTCAAGTCTGGCCCCCAGATGCTCTTTCCACTGAGGCCTCACCTCAGCACTTGCTTTCCTGGGGGCGAAGATTTCACAGCCAGACCACCCCCTGCTAGATTGCAAACAGGTTCTCTAGAGGCCCCTGGCCTTCCTTTGAGCTCAGATCCTTGAGTGTCGGGTGTGGTTTGTGCAGACCCTGTTCGCACTTCCCCTAAGAACAGTACGTAAGGCACCCAGGGAAATACCTGATAAGGCATGGGCCACCCCGTCTTGGCCCATGGATCAGTGCTCCTCGAAGATGTCACCTTTGCCATTTTGCCAAGGTTTGTTCTACCGAATTTCCCCGTCCATCACTGTGCTCCCTCCCCACCCAAACCATCTGTACCCTCCTGGGGAAGGGGCAAAACCTTTGCTGAGAGTAGGCCGGGAGGCCGGCTCGGCGTTGTTCGTTGCCCAAAGAGGGCATCTTGGATCCTTGGGCGGGAGTACAGAGCCGGACTCAGCTCCGCTCCTCGCCCTCCCCGCGCACCAGGGAGTAAAGGCCGGCCGGCTCTCCCTCCCCGCCCTGCCTGGCCTGTCGCAGCAGAGCACCGAGGAACCGGCAGCCCGAGGAGCGTCTGGGGGCAAAGGCCGGGGAAAGGGCCCGCAGATGCCGCCTCGGCCCCCCTTCCTTGGCCGGGGCCCCCACGGTGTCGGAGAGCAGGAGGAATCAATCAGGATAATGAAGCCGCAGCCTGCCACGCACCGCGGGGGCACTGAAGAGCCGGGGCCGGTGCCAAGTCCGCCAGACGGTTCGGAGGAGCCGAGTCCTGCGCGGCCCGGCGGCGGCGGCGGCGGCGGCGGCGGCGGCGGCGAAGAAGACGAAAGCCGGGAGTCGGCGCGCGAAGGCCGGACGCAGCCCTGCGCAGGCCCCTGGCAACCGCGCCTTGGCAACCGGGACGCCCAAGAGAAATCTTAAAGCTGCAGCGCCTCTTTCCTCGCTGCCGCCGCCGCCGCCGCCTCCGCCGCCTCCGCCTTCTGGATCCCAGGGGAAAGGGTCGTGCCCTTGCTGATGGCAGTCAAGCTCTGTGCCTCTCGGAATTTGGGGGTCCGACTCATACCCTCACTCGTTTGTTTGTTAAATTTAAATCGAGCCTATGCGCCCAAGCTCGGGCTAGACACTGGGGAGGGGAATGGGCAGTGATTAAAAATTGAACGAGGTTCTGCCAAGAGGAGTTCACAGTCTAGCGCGCAAGGCAGACCAGACTGGCTGAGGCGAGCAAAGCCTTGTGTTACCCAGGATGAAGGGCTTCGCTGGAGGGCTGAGGGGCTGTTACAATATATTCTCACAGCACCTGCCTTGCTCCAAGCTATGGGTTAGTGCTTTCCTGTTATTACCCACCCCTACCAGCTCTGTGAGATAGTATGATTATCCTTATCGATCCCATTTTAAAGATGAAGAATTAGAGGCTCAGAGAGGTGAAGGGACTTAGTAAAAATCTCATTTTATGTTTTGGACAAGCAGCAGGACTGATTTACAGGACATCTTACCCTGGCCAGTTTTCTTTACATCATGATGTCTAGAAAGTTAGACTTGAGTGAGGACTTCCCCACACAAGTTGTGTAAGAAGCGAGGAGAATGGGTATCTGAAATAACAGCTGGCTACTTCTCCCTTCTGCTTCCCACTACCCTGACCGCCCTATCCTCATGGGTAGACCGTGTGTGGGCAGAGGGCTAGAAGCAGTGACCTCCAGATGTCCCTCTGGTTCTGTGATTTGATATCTCCTGCCTGAAGTCCAGGCATTGTGCCACCCCTCTGGGCAGCAGTAGTTGGCAGGGGGCTACAAACTGGGGGAGATTCCAGGCTTCTGAAACAAGGGGTCAAGGGTGATGGGGGAGGATTAAAGAGGAGGTAAAGGATCTTTGGCAAAAGAAAACCTGAGGCAATATCATTAGGAAGGCTGGGCCTCATCTTCCTGTCTCTTGCCCACCTATCTTTCTCTTTCTGCACATCCATTCAGGTAAGAAGTTTGTGCCAGGCCGGAGGTAGGCTCTGAAGCTGTTGGTGAGGCAAAAATCATGCTGTCTTTGGAGCCAAGCTCATCTGTTTTTTAAAAATTATTATTAACTATTAATAATTTATTTTCTTTTTGGCTGTGCTGGGTTTTTGTTGCTGCATGTGGACTTTCTCTGGTTGTGGTGCCCGGGCTGCTCACTGTGGTGGCTTCTCTTGTTGCGGAGCATGGGCTCCAGATGCACACGCTTCAGTAGTTATGCCACGTGGGGTCTAGAGCGCAGGCTCAGTAGTTGTGGTGCGGCGGCAACACCAGGGATCGAACTTACGTCCCCTGCACCGGCAGGCTGATTCTTAACCACTGGGCCACCAGGGAAGAAGTCCAAGGCCGTCTGGTTTTAGATCCTGTTCTGTCCCGTCATCAGCTATGTGAGTTTGGCCAGAGGACTCCCTCTCTCTGAGCCTTATACAGTTTCCTTATCTGTGGAGTAGAGGCATTACTATCTACCTGTCACAGTACCTTCACCATGAGACTTAAATGCAGTGAGAAAAATGTCTATCTGGGTCTGGCACATGGCAAGTGTTCATCAAATGGCACATTTAAAGCCATCTTTGCTTATTTTGGTAGTCTAAAGATATGTCCACTCCTAATCCCTCAGACCTGTGACTGTGAACCTTACCTTATCTGGAAAAAGGGTCTTTTGCAACTGTGATTAGGCTAAGAATCTTGAAATAGAGTATCCTGGATCATGTGGGTGGGCACTAATGCCACAGTGTCATTATAAGAGAGAGGCAGGGGAGATGACACACACAGAGAAGCACAGAAGACGATGTGAGACAGAGGCAGAAATTGGAGTGATGCACCCACAACCAAAGGAAGGCCAGCAGCCTCTGGAAGCTGAAAGAACAGAAACCCCTGACAGCCTACAGAGAGCTCAGTCCAGCTCCCACCTTGATTTTGGCCCAGTGGAACTGGTGTTGAACCACTGGCCTCCAGAAATGTAAGCGAATGCATTTCTCTTATAAATCACCAAGGTTGTGGGAATTTGTTACAGCAGTCTGGGGAAACCAATACACTTGCATTGGAGATTCCTTCTTGAACAAAACCCAGTACCTGCCCTCTAGGAGTCACAGTCTAGCGGGAAATGGGAGAAGTACACAGTGCATAGGGATGCCCAGAGGGTGGAAGAGTCAGGTAGGCAAGCCTGTTGCAGCCGGAGAAGTTACCCAGGTGAAGGGCTAAAGCAGGAAGGCATACAGACAGAGGAAGCGGGGTGGGTAAAGGCATGGAGTGAGAGAAAATATTGCCGTCAGGAGACTGCCCGCGCATGGAGTGGCTGGTGTGTGAGGATGTGGGGGTGGCATGACAGAATTGCTGAGATGGGCGGCAGGGGCAAGAGAGCCAAGTAGCTTCTACCCCTGAATGGAATCAGCCCCTCTGCCCTGGACTGGCACCGGGCAGCAATCAGAGGACCCCAGACTGTCGGTGGTGGACAGAAGCCTTAGAGTCCAGCCCTGCCATTTCATATGTAAGGAAACTGAAGCCCAAAGAGAGAGTCTATCCAGGGAATAATCTAGAACAAGATGGCCACACTCTGGCCTCTCTCTCTCCTAATGGCATGCAGGATCCTACTTCCCCAAACAGGGATTGAACCCATTCCCCCTGTAGTAGAAGAGCAGAGTCCGAACCACTGGACCACCAGGGAAGTCCCACTCTGGCCTCTGTTGAGCCTGGGTGTCCCATGTCTGAGGATCTCAGAGACCCTTTCTGGTGGTCCCTCTATAGCCACTTCCGAAAAAGCAGACTCTTTGGTCTCTAAACAAAGAGGGGGTTATTTGCATGTTATTTACATGTTGCTAATTAGATGAGAGATGCAGATTCACTCAGCCCCTTCGCTTCATGTCCCCCTGTCCCATCTCACTCCCATTGAGTTCTTCATCCTCAACCATCTCTTGAACCTTGGTAATTTCTCCCATAATTCCAGTCCAGGCCCTCAAGTCCTCCTGTATTAAGTGCTTGGTCCTGCCTGGAAAAAGGCAGGACCTGGTACGTCTTTAGTATCTTCGGCCTGGGTGGAGGATCTTGGAGCATGTTGCAGTAGAAAGGGAGGTGATGGGTTTTTTCAGCTCGAGTTTTTCTCTGAGAATGGGGAGTGGTGAGCTCTGACTCCCTGTAGCCCAGGGGCCATCTAACTGGAGCTGTGGAGTGAGGAAGAAGGTGCTCCTTGGGGATCTGGTGGGCAGGTGCCAGCTGCATGCCCCAGGCCTGCCCCAAGCCTCTTGGCTGGCAGCCACACCAGTCCACAGAGGAGCTGGCTCCGTCTTTGAGGGAGGGGGATCTTGGAGAAGGTCAGGGAGCATCCCTTGGCCTGGCGGCCTAATGTGGATAAGGTTGAGGTTACCGTGTGAGTTACTGTGGATCCTCCAGTGGAGACAGCACATCCAGATTCTGGGGCTGTCATCAACCCAGTGCAGAATATCATGAGGCACTGTGTGAACTAAGCAGTGTCTCCCTGAGGGTAGGCACTCATAAAGGCTTTCTGATAATGGGGGGAGACAGGTCAGCAGGAAAGGGAGCCACAGAGAGGCACAGATTCTGTCCCCCTCACTTCCCATCTGTCCCCTCTTCCCTCTGAAACCAAGGTTATGCCTAGAACCTCTCTCAGATCTCTGAGAGAGGTGTGATCTCCGAGTCTGTCACCCGGTGGTCACCAGAGCAGGCGCCACGTTGCAGCCATGACAGATACAGCGGATGGGCTCAGGTGCCCCCACCCCTGTCCTGGCAGAGTTGCTGTGGGGCTGTGTCACCAGTGTCAGCACTACAGCAGACTCAAGGTAGCTGCCAGGGGAATGTTAGTGCATTGGGATTCTTGGAAAAACCTGAGCCACAGCTCTGGCTAGCAACTTGCAAAAGCCAGCTTGCCCTGGTTAGAACAATGGACTGGATATGGGAAGAAGGACTCCTTGCGCGTGTGAATAATTTTTCTCCTCAGATGCATAATGTACAAGGTACGTGTGGAGGTGCTAGGTGACATACAAGGTGTGTGTGTAGGTGCCACAGGGAGACTCAGGAAGCGTTCCGACCTGCATGCCCAGCTGTGTGCACATATCCCAGGGTGCACAAGGGTATGTGGCATGGGAGTGTCTTCACGGAATGCCACCTTCTCTCTGCTCTGCTCTAGGGCTTCACTTCTGGGTTTTGGGTAAAATGGGATATGAGGTAGGAATGTCAGTCTCACCGTCCCGAGCCCTGTTCCCTTGTGTAGAGGTTCTCTGCTTCCATTTGCCCATGACAGCAAGTAGTGAATCCCTTCCCAGTCCTGGTCGGGGGGAGGGAAGTTTCCAGCTCCTTACTGGCCTAGATGACTCCACCTCATACCGATTCCTTCTTCCACTAGTGTGTCCAGTGACACTCCCTCATCTAGAGTCCAGGTGAAGGGGAGAGGTGGGAGGAAGTGAGGTCATGCTATGGGAGTGGGGGTAGGAAGGGTGGATCAGATACTGTTCGATTTTGCCTGGGTCCCTCTGGAGCACTGCTGCTCATTTAAAATTCCGATTTAAAGCTGAGCGGCTCTTTAAATTTCCACATTAGCATGCCGCCCTGATGCCAGGCCAAGATGTTGGGATGGATTTGGCAGGAACGCCTCCAACAGCGGCAAGCAGCAGCATTTGCCAGCAATAAAACAACGCATGAATAAAAGAAGGCTGGCTTGGCAGCAGCAGCAGCCCAGGTAGCTGGGTGAGTCAAGGAGGGGCTCTTGCGTTCAGAGGCTCAGAGGCATGAAGGCCCGGGCAGGGTAAGCGTGAGTGTAGGCCTCTGCAGCTGTGTTGGCCCTCATTCTCAATCTGTGCCTGCGGTGGAATCTGGGGTGAGGGCCCAGGCAGGATGGGGGTTCCTCCCCTGTGCCTGTCTCACCGCCCCCGCCCCCCTCCACAGGATTATCTTCTTGGAGGGGACAGATGTTGCTTTTGATGAGGACACAAGGACTTGGCCCATAGCCTGAGTTGTCCTACTTCATTAGGAGCCCAGAGAACAGGTAGGGTCAGAGAGCAGCACTGCCTAGAATGGCTTCCAGATCTATGACCCCGGGCGCCTGGTGCTGAGGGGCAGGTCAGGATAAGGGGGCTGGGTGAGAGGCTGCCATGGGGACTGGGTATTGGTCCTGAGTTGGGTGGGAGAGATGCTCTGGGCTAGGTGATTGGCTAGAATGAGGAGTGGCCTGGGAGAGCAAAGGGTTGCTGGGCTTGGTAACTCTAACTTTCTGCAGACTCAGGAATATTATTTGAGGTCAGATGGCAGGGGCAGCCCAGAGGTCAGATAAAGCCCTGGACTGGCCACTCCTGCTTCCCAGGGTCTAGGGAGTTCAACTCCAGAGGACTTGAGGCTGCTGGATCCTGTGTTCCTCTGTTCCAATCACCTGGCTGAGGCTCGTCACTAGCTCCGCCCTGACCCCCGACATTGCAAGAACAAGCAGACTGTCCTGCTCTTACCATTTATCCCTGCCACTTGGTCAAACCATCCGCTTCCCTGAAGCCCAGAGGAAGAAGACAGAGGGGTGGGAGCTGATGGTCTGACAGTCTCAGCTAAGGCAGAAAAGAGGGGTTTTATGCAGAGCATCCTTCCCTGGTGGAACTCCTCCCTTCCGTCATGAGTGACTTCTGGCCCCAATATGCAGAGACATTGTTAGGACTGAATTCTTTCAATGTCTAGAGAAGCTGGAGAGCATATAAGCAGGGCCAGTTTCCGGCAGGGCAAGGGCCCCATATCCAGGACTTGGCCTGTCCTGATAGCTTTTTCCAGGGAGAATGAGGTACCTGGCCTCCCAGGCACCTCGTTGCCTGTTCTACCCATTGCAGAAGAGTCAGCTCTGGGTGGGGGAGTAGCTAGGAAGCTGAGTTTAGGCCAGAAAGCTTTTTGTCCTTTTTTTTTTTCCATTCATTCAACAAATATTTACTAAAGAGCTGCTTTATGCTAAGCACTGTGCTGGGCACTGGGAGCCACTGGTGAACACGGACACAGATAGTCACTGTCCTTGTAGAACTTTCCATCTGGAGATGGAAATAGGATCATTATTCAAATGACTGCACCAATAAGTATGAAATAACTGTGCTAAATGCAATGAAAGAAGGATATATAGTACATGAAAGTATATAATCGGGGGACTTGGCTGCGTCTGAGGAGTTGAGGATGAGCTTGCAAAGGAGACAGAGAAAGAGCAGCCAGAGTGGTAGGATAATTGGCACTGACATCACAGACTCAGAGGAGGAGGTGGTCAACTGTGCCGAGAGACGCTGTGAGCTCGCAAGACACCTATTTGCCCTGACTCTTCACCTGCTAGCTGTGAGTACAGGTATGGAAAGGCACTGGCATGGTGCCTGGCTCACAGTTGGCGCTCTGTAATATTAGCTCCCTTTCCCCCCTCCCTAAGCTGAGCCTCCCTCTAGGGACCCCTGACTTCTGGAACAAAGGAACTGCCTAGGCTTAGCCTCCTCTGTCAACTCAGGCCCCAAACCCTGGCCATCCAGTCCTCAGTGAAGGACTCTGGGTCTCTTCCTGCCTTTCCACATTAGCCGCCTTACATAGAGCTCTCCCATCCCCCAACTCTTCTTCCTTTGCCCTGGTCTTCCATGAAGAGGGGCTAGGGTCTAGGTCTCTGAGAAAGATGGCATTCTGGCCCTGTGCTTCTGGGGCTGAGGCTGAGAAGAGAGTTGGAATCCTCAGCAGCTCTCAAAGCTGCCCGGGGTGAATCTGAGTGTCTTAGGTAGGGAGAGGGAGTAGTGGGGAGATGAGGAGGGGGGCTGCCCACCCAAGGCGGCGTAGAGCCCAGAGCCTTTTCCATTGCAGACACCCCATCTGTCTCCCACAGAAGGCTCGGGTTGGAGGAGGTGCCGAGAAGGGGGGTATAGAGGGTGAAATTGTACAGCCTGTAAGCGAGCACAATGGCAGGGGAAATGCTGACTGGGGATAAGGGTGGAGGGTCACAGTGGGGCACTGACAAGAAGAACTAGAGGTCAGAGGTTGGGAATGGATGTGGGGGTAAGGACACCATGTGCTACTCTCCTTAGATAGCTTTGATTTTGATTTAAAGCTCCCTACCCCATCGAGGAGAGGGCAAAGAATCACACTTTTCTGGCCAACAAACTAAAGGTGTTCCTAAGCCCAGGGCCAGGCTGGACTCATGATGCTTCCCTCTTCCCAGCAGTCAGACCTTTGCCAAACTTTAAAATAATACTTTGGTTAAATTTGATAGCTTCCAAGGTGTTTCCTTTCACATTACGACTTTAACTGATCCTGCTAAAGTCCAGGGAGGTAAATGTTATTTTTGATTTACACATAAAGCAACAATGAGTTTAAAAGATGAAGTGAATCACTTGAATCACAGGACAATAAGGAGAGGGGACCTACACGCAGGTTTCCTGACGCTACACGCAGCCTCTAGGCTACTCTTGGGCCTTCTGTGCTCTTCATTTTTGTCCATTATTGTACTGTTTCCCCTGGCAGGACAAGTCTGCCAGGTTTTCTAGTGGAGAGCTCAGAAGATCTTCCCTGAAAAACCCAGGTCTCACTGGACACACACCCACATGGCACCCTCCCCTTGGACACCAAAATTCAGACATTAGAAAACCGGACATCCCCAGAGGGATGACCCTGCCATATATGGAAACACGAGAGTGCTCTAGACTGGATATGGTGAGGGTAGAGGGGCAGGGCAGGGTGTGCCAGGTCAGGAAACATCCATTCCAGGTCCTGAGTGGACCCTTAGGAGTCCCTTTGGACACCCCTTCCCCACATTCCAAGTCCTAAATACTGTATTTTTTCCTCTCTCTATACTTAATATGATTTCACAGCTTTACTACCTACTCCCCTCTATTCTCCTACTCTTCCTTGTTTGGAAGTTCTTCCTCAGGTGTAACTTTATAAGGTTGCAGCTTATTCCTTCTAAAACAGATGCCAAGGGAACCCAAGACAGGGCTTCAGCTATTAAATATAAATAGACAAGGGAGGGAAACTGAATATAGAGACAGATATTATATCTCTCAGTCCCTGTGAGTTATTAGGAAGAAGGCACCAGTGGTTGCTAAGCAACAGGTCTCCATAGAGGACAAGGCACCTAGAGGAAAAAGGCACCTAGAGGAAAAAGCCTCCTCTGACGGAATATTGGGGTGAAAGGGTAGGGAAGGTGGGGTTGAAGGGCTATAGCCTGGCAGGCAGGGTTTCTGGGCAACCGTGGGTCTGTCCTCCAAGACCAGCCCTAGTCCCCAGGCCTTAGCAAACTCCGCCTGTATAGCCTTCAGGATTGGTGGAAGGAGGAAGGCCTCAGGCACTCCTCCCTTCCTGCCAGGAGGAGGGAACCTGGTTTCCACAGCAACCCAGAAACAATCCTGGCCTTACTTTGCTTATGCCTTCTCTATAACCCCCTCACGGAGCAGCACCTCTCATACACCCCTTTCTCTGACTCCCAGCTTCTGATTTGAGAGGGGAGGGCACATAGGAACGTTATGGCTGGGGATGCCACAAAGCTGGTCACACTTGGTTTATTAAGTGACTTATTAGGACTCTAAAGGGGGAGTGACTTTTAGGAGAAAGGACCTCCAGGTGTCCTCTGACCTCTGCACCCCCGAAGGGGCTGAAAAAAGCAGGGCCAAATGGTGGCATCCGATGCAAATTCTGGGCCCAGCTTTCCTTTCTAAAGGGCAAGTACAGACTGGGGTTGGAGGTCAGGAAGAAAGAAGAGGCAGGGTCTTTTTTTTTTTGCCCCTTGGCCCCCCAGGCCCCCATTCTCCTAGACCTGAAGTCCACTGTCGTCAAGCCGGGAGAATGGAGATACAGAACATTAACGTATGTCAAGTATAAGTGAGTGGCACCGAGGGGCATAATCTGTTTTTCTAATATGACCACAAGCAGAGTGTTAGAAGAATTAGGCCGACAGCTGCTGGTTTCCCCCCTCCCTTCCTACCCCCCCTCCTCGCGCTCCCTCTCCCTTCCTCCTCGGCGTTTGCACACACCAATGGCAGCCGAGCCCTGCTCGCGATTTCTCTTAATCTTCCTCCGCCATCCTGCGCTCTTTCCGCAGGCGGTGCTGCGAAGCCGGCAGAGCCCCGCGTCACACCTTACTGCTCTCTGAGATTGCTCCACAGAGAGCTCAAGGAGATGGCAATTCGGCGCTGATGCCGGCTGGCAGCAGTTGGGAGAGGGGAAGGAGGAGAGAGAGGGAGGAAAGGAAGGTGGGGGGGAGTTGGCACGGATACCAAGTTTTTCCCTCGAGAGACATGGTTGGGGGGGGCGGGGTGCAGTGGAGAAGAAGGAAGAAAATGACACAGAGAAAAGGAAATAAGGAAAAAGAGGCAGAGGAAGAGAATATTAAAGTTCTCTCATTCACAAGTGGGCGTCCTTGGCCCACCTCACTCATGGCCCTCTACAAATCATACCACCTAGTCGGGCTTCCCACACCTCTCTCTCTCTTCCCGCCAGCCAACCTGGAAGTCAAAGCGGCCTAGGCATGTTGTGTGTAGTGGTGCAAGCGTGTGTGTGTGTGTGCGTGTGTGTACGCCTGTATGTTGTCTCTGTTTTGGATCGCAGTAGAATGCAGTATGTAAATGAGATGGTTATTACCGCAATGTTCATCAAGCTGAGCCGAGAAGACATTAATAGCCTGATGAATATGCATGTGAATTTGTTAATTAAGTTAATTATTCTGCTGAAAATGCATTCGTCTTCCAAGGACATTTTCCCAATGATTTTTACATGCTCTAGCCATTAGTCATGCTATATTTTATCAGGGAAATGAGTTTGCTTAAGTTGTTTAAAAAAAAAAAAAAAAGAGCAAGAAGAGAAATAGAGAAAGGAAGAGGGAAAAAATGAAAGAGGAAAGAGGAAAATGTGTTGAAGTTGAGAGTCGGAAGGCATCTGGGGCCAGCCTTAAGTTTGAGGCCCAGCTGGGCTTTTGAAGCCTGCGCTCGATTTTTATGGGTATCTCACTCTAAAATTTTTGCCGTTTTTTTTGATGACAAACTTTTTTTTCCAGTGCCAAATTTCCAACACATTAATTAATTGTTGTAGCCAATTAACTGTAGTTGTGCAAATGAGTTTAGCACTAATTACCATGCAGTGCCTGTAATCACATAAAAAACTTGCTGAGAGAGAGAAAAGAGGAATGGAAAGGAGTGGTGGCAGGAGAGGAGGGTACCTGGAGTGGAGGGGCAGCCAAGGGAAGGGAAGAAGCAGAGGTCTTGGGGTTTTCTGGTTAGGTGCCATCTTGGCTTGAAGGGCAGGTAGCTGTCTCCACATTTCAGGCCTCTGACAGTCAGGAATCTCACTGGGAATAAGAGCCAGTAAAAGTGGCCTCCTTTTGTCTAAGAACTTCTACCCAGGGAATTTCCTGACTGTCCAGTGGTTAGGACTCTGCGCTTTCACAGCCAACAGCCCAGGTTCAATCCCTGGTGGGAGAACTAAGTTCCTGTAAGCCTCAGTGCGGGGCAAAAAGACAAAAACAAACAAATTTAAAAAAAACAACAAACACCAAATTCCACCCCCAAAAAAGGTTTAGAACGGATATCTCTGATAATTTCAAGAATGCAAAGTACTCCTTATAAATTCTGAAGCCCTCAGTGTTTATCCCCCATGGCTGAAATTGCTGGATAAGGACGGAGGGTGCGTTGGAAGAAGATTTGCCATTTCTGATGGGCCAAGGGAGATGGAGAAGAATGCTATGTACTCTCAGTTTGGTTCCTGAGCTGTAAGTAGACAGGCAAAGTTGTTACAAGTCCACCACAGCCACTGGAATAGGCCAGGGGAGCAATGGTAACAGCAACTGTAAAAAAAAAATCCAGTCCTAGCAGGAGGTGGGAGGAGGCAGCCTTTGGCCAGACATAGCTCCCAGGAGGAAAGCCAAACTTTCTCTCCTGCAAGCTGGCATCTCTGCCATTCATCACGTTTGGGCTGACTCTAGGTTTCCACCTGTCAGCTTCCGCCAGTGCCCAGAGGCTTAGGGATAGACCAAATGATTTCTCTAGCTCCTTCCGACTTAGCTGTCCATGATTTGGAAAGAAACAGCAGTGGTAAAGGGAGGACTAAGTGTGAACTGGCTTTTATTTTAGGCAGATAAAGACTTGTTTTTTTTAATTGAATGAGTGATGCTTGTAGTTGCCAAGGCCAGTATGTACAGAGAAGAGAGGGAGAACTTTATTTCTTGGTTTCTTCCTTCTTGGACAGAGTCCTTATGATTTCCTCCTTCTTGGCCTTGAACCGCTCTTCATGGTGCTTGTGGGCTTCCTTGGTCTTCAACCTGTGGGCCTCAGCCTGGTCTGCCAGAAGCTTCTTGCAAGCCTAGTCTGCCTTCAGCTTGCGGATATGTTCCACAAGAATCTGCTTGTTTTTGAACATATTACCCTTCACTTTAAGGTATAGGCTGTGATACATGAAGTGGTCAGTCTTCTTAGGCTCACAGTATCTTCTGAGAAGCCGGCACAGAATTCTCAGCCTCCTCATCCAGGTTACCTTCTCATCGGAGCACTGGCTTTGCCTTACCTGTGCCTATGTGGATCCCGTTCCAGTGGGTCAAGGTGTCTTTCCAGCATCGAGCCTGGGAATGGACCATCATAGTCTTCCAGATCATCAGCCCACCTTTGATCAGCTTCTAGAGCTGCTGATGTGAGGTGGCATCGGTGACTTCATTAGTCTTATTGGGGCCTAACCAGACCTTCTTTTTGTCACAGCGGAGGATGCTGAAGGCAAGCCTCTTCTGAAGCCCGAGCATACTTTTGGTTGCAGCTGCAGAGGCAAATGGTGAACTGGCATTTTTTTACTCCACTCTGCTTGCCTCGTACCGTGTCCCAGACACTGAGCCCACCCAAGGTGTATGTGCTGTGTGTAAATGACCTATAGTTCCCCACCACAAAAAAAATTAAAATGCTACTTCTCCCTTACTATTAAAATGCTATTTCTGCCATCCACCTGTCACCCCAGAATAGAAAGCTCACTTGTCATGGGACTCAGTTTCCTCAGACGTCATCAGAGACACTCAACTTCACATTTCCAAGGACAGCCTTGGCTATTTGTCCTCTGATACATACCCAAAGGCTGAGTTTTCCCTTTCCCATTCCAGGTCCCAGGTCTGTGGGAAGACTGCTCACGGGCTTCATCCACTTCAGCCTTGAGGTGTCAAAGGGGAAATGATTTCAAATGCACAGGCTATGTTGCCCCCTGCTTCAGGATATGGGCACTTGGCGTGCTCACTTGTGTCCCAGTCTTTGCGATTTGTGGAGTGTAGCCTGCCAGGTTCCTCTACCCATGGGATTTTCTAGACAAGAATACTGGGTTGGGTTGCCATTCGCTGCTTTAGGAAATCTTCCCAACCCAGGGACTGAACCTGCATCTCTTGCATTTCCTACACTGGCAGGCAGATTCTTTACCTTCATGACACTGCTCTTGTAACCTATGAAGCAAAGTTAGCAGTGAAGACCTGAACTGACCCAGGCTGCATCAGTGCTCTTCCTGCCTCTGACATCTCTCTTTTCCACATCGTCTTCCCAGCAACCTTAGTCAAGGTCTGAGAAAGCCTGCTGTAGTAGAAAGAGCCCTATTGTCTTGAGTCCCAAGGTCTTCTTTGCCATTTAACAGCATGTGACCATGGGAAAATCATTTATGAGCCTCAATTTTCCCTGTCTATGAGATGGAAGTAATAGTGGGTGCCATGACTGAAGGGTTAAGAAACTTAATAATCGTGAATATGAAACAACACTCAGGTCACCAAGAATAGGCTTTTTCATTAGTTGCTAAGTGAGCACAAAGTCAGAGCACAAAGTATTCCTTTTCAAAAAACTTTTAATTTTATTGGAGTATAGCTGATTTACAATGTTGTATTCAGTATTCTTTAATAGATTAATGGTTAAACATGGTACATCTGTGGTACATCCATATCTTGAAATAAATAAAATAAACTACTGATACATTAAAAAACTCGGATGGATCTCCAGAGGAATAAGCTGAATGAAAAAAATTCAATCCCCAAAAGTTACACAGTGTATGATTCTATTTTCAAATGACAAAATTTTAGAAGTAGAGGATATATTGGTGGTTGTCAAGGGTTAAGAAGGGGGTGACGTAGAGGCGTGATCATTAAAAGGGTAACATGAAGAATCCTTGTGGTGCTGGAACTGTGGTAGCAGATTTAAGAATTTACAGAGGTTATAAAACTGCATAGAACTTAACAGACAGGTAAAACCAGGGAAATATGACTAAGACTGGTGGATTGAAATAATGGCAATATTCTGGCTGTGATGTTATGCTACAGTTTTACAAAATGTTACTACTGGGTGAATGTGGGCAAAATGTATAAGGGAACTCTCTGTATTATTTTTACAACTGCAATTACCTTAATTTTTAAAAAGGATATGATAGATTATTAATGTTTCTGCTGGGTGTAGGAGAGAGAAGGGCCTGCCCTTGTGTTCCCACTGCAGAATTCCAAAGAGGAAGATTAAAAAATATTATTCTCATTGCATCAATAAAATGATTATAACTATGGGGAGTGGGGTATTTGTATCTGATGTAACAGTAATTCCACTCCCTTGAATTTACTTTAAACATTACAGGAAGTTTTTCACAAGAAAAAAAGAATTCTGTAAGTATTATGGTGATGGATGTTAACTAGACTCACTGTGTGACAATTTTGCAATATATACAAATATTGAACCATTATGTTGTAACCTGAAACTAATAAAATGTTATATATCAATTCTACCTCAATAAAACATGAAAAAAAAAAAAACACAAAGTTTTATGTGGTAGGATGTTCATCATGGTATTATCTGTAACAGTAAACATATCTAAATGATTAAAATAGTGGATGAGCTTTATAAATCATGACATATCTAGGTGATGAAATAGTCAACAGACTTTAAACATACTTAAAAATATAATACACCAAGAACAATGCCAGTAGTTCTTCATTTTACTGAGATGTTCTGGGTATTTAAAACAGCTAATATAGGTAAACGCACTTACAAACTGTAAAGTGCTTGGCAAGTGCTCCGTGCTGCTATCCTTTTATTTTGGCTGTGCTGCACAGCATGTAGGATCTTAGTTCCCTGACAAGGGCTGGAACACACATGCCCCCTGCAGTGGAAGCACGGGGTCCTAACCACTGGACCACCAGGGATTTCCATTCCTCTGTGTTATCTTACTGGCTGTCTCTCCCAGCTCCATTCTAGATGAAGTTGTACTTCCAGGCAGGACACTACCTGAGGAACTCCTAGCTGAAGTCATGGGTATGGGGAAACTGACTTCTTCTGGAGTGTGACTCAAAGGACTGGGGCTACTTCCTTTCCAGGAGACTGCCACCCTGTTTCAAATCATCAATAAAACTATGGACATTACCCCCAGCATTTGCACAAACTCACATGTGGCTGTAATTCCAGGGGATTCATAAGAGTCTTTGAAGAAATGTCAGCCCTGATGACTCTGAAAAAGTAGTAGACTCTACTGTATCAACCACCAGTGACTGAGCACCTACTCGGTATCAGGCACTTCCCGAGGTACTTTACACATATTATTTCACTAAATTCTCTTCACCATCTTAAAAGGTTATCTGCATTTCACAGACAAGGAAACCAGGCCTAAAAGAGGTTAAGGGATTTACCAAGGTAGCACAGCTAGTAAACAGCAGCACTGGCATTGGAACTCAAGGCTGTCAGCCCATAAATTTGCAATCTAACCACACACGCTAGGTTTAGAACTGAGGAGGAAACTGCACTGAGGTACATGTCTGGAGGAGCCCCAGAAAATTACCCCTGTTCTTCCAATGCCCCTTGGGTAAACACAGACTTAAAACCATCCAAGGCAAAAGAAAAGTCTCTAAAGAGAAGTAGATCCATTCTGAAGTCTTATATTCCATGAGTAAGTTTTTCCATATATCTAACCTCTATCGTTTCTGCTCAAATCCTATCCCGTTACCTCTCTTGTTTCCAGTGGGGATGGTGAATATATGACATGATGCCCCTCCATGAAAGGTCCTGGGACCAGAGGGGATAGAGGAGTTTCTCTTTCCCCAGGACTGCTGAGGCCTCAGTTCCCTTGGTCTCTTGGATCTTCCCCAATGTATCAAACCAAACAATGAGCAGGAGAAAATGGATTAGCAAACTAGAACAAGGAGATCAGCTCGAAGGGTGGCCTGGGACTCTCTCAGGACCTTAATGCTGGGCTCAGGGTGAAGGTAAGGTGGGCTGTTTTCCCCACCAGGCTCAGCAGCCAGCTTCATGTTTGACATCTACTCAGCTGTGGAGGTCCAGCCAGCATCGTTCATGCCAGAGCCTCTTGTTTGTCTCAATATGACATCTCGTAGAAAAGGAGGGGCCCGGGGGATTCTGCCATTCTGCATTTATTCCTCCTGTCTCAATACTACGTTGCTGTACTTGCTCAGGAGCAGCCAGTCCACTGGGGAGGGGGGCGCTTAGAGATACCCAGGAAAGAGAATAATCTTGTGAGAAGCCTGGGATCCTAAGACTTTTCTCTCAACATGACAGTCAGGAAGGAAACTGGGGCCTGAGTCCAGACACAGATTGGGAAGAAGAGGTGTCTTCCGTCCCTCTGTCTTTCCTTCCCTCCTCCATGAACTATTCTACCCTGCTGGGACCTAGGCACGCCCACTGCTCACTTTGGCTTCCCTTGGCCCACCTCTCTTATGGACAGGAGAGGGTTAAAGAGATGGTATGGGCAAGCCATAAATTTCCCATCAGTGTGGGGAGGGGAGGACTGTTGGCAGGGAGGGGGGTAAGCTGGGTGGGGGGGGAGCTGGGAAAAAGCCAGGAGGTTGTCTCTAGGTAACAATAAACACTGCAAGCAAGGAGCAGCTGTTACACTTACTCTCTCTGCATCACAATGCTGAAATAACACTAATAAACCAGTGTGCCCAATGCACAGGCATATACACATTCAGGGCCAAGTTCTGCTGTACCCCTAGAGCTGCCCTTTGCTTCAGGTCAGGGCCCTTGGTGCCAGTGGGCATACTTGTCTTGGCCTCGCTATACTTATGTGGAGGATGAGGACTGGTGAGTCAGTCTCAGAGCCAGAGTGGCATTCTCAAAAGAAGGAGGGTTTCAGAGGCTGGGGATTCTGGGTTCAGAACCAGAGGGCTTTCACCGATGGGAAGAGGTCAAATGGGGTAACTCTTGGCTGGGAGTTGGGAGGGGCAGAGGAGAGTGAGAGAGAAAAAAGTGTAGCGAACAGACAACTACTTACCATGTCTTCTCAGATTGGAGGGCATGAGGTAGCCAGAAGTGGAGTCAGGTAAATGGAGGTGGAAGTTAAAGGAGGGTTGAGGAGAAGGTTTAAGAGGTGGTATTGTGGAGTGATCCTTGTATCTCCTGAAGCTGAACTCCCCACACCAGCCTGCACCCTGCCTGGTGCCCTGAGCCTCCCCCTCACAGCACCACTTCTACAGCAGAGCCAGGTGATACGTCCGTTCAGTTCAGGGTTGAGCTTTATTATGGGTGTTCCAGCAGGGGTCCCTGGGTTCCTGATGCTGCCAGGAAGAGCTGGGGGGGGTGGAACTGGTCACATCTCCCTACACAAAGAGCAGCTGGCCTGTCCCTTTGTCTAGCCAAAACTGTCTCTGGATCCCCAGGAGCATCCCAGCAGAGGGGCCCCTCATCCCTGCTGGACAGCAGAGCTGCCATCAGTGAAAAGAATAGAAATAGGCAAATGAAAACTTAGGTTCTCTCAGAGAACTCTCCTCCGATTCTTCTCTGAGGTTAGGAAGAGGATATTTATTAACTGTCTAGATATACTGGTATCCAAGATCCTTATTTCCTTTTGCTGAAACAGGGAGGCCCCTGGGACTGTGGTCAGGGGCATGGCTAGTTCTCCTGGTCCTTTTTCTGGCCCTGTGCTGCTGGTGTGACCTTAAACATAGTATTTTATCATCCCCCTGATTCAGAAAGTCTGGAGAAGATGCACGTCGCCTACTTGGCCTGTAAGGGAAGAGAAAATCGGCACCTTTGAAGACCACAGTTTCTGTTTCCAGCAAAGAAAGTATAAGACCAAGTGGTAATCCTTCCAGGTTCTGGTCTTAAAATACTGCCCCCGTACTTAAAAAAAATTTTCTGGGTGTCAGCTGGGTGCCCAGAGCTGTGGCAGGCAAGAGAGGGCAGGGAGCAGTAGCTGTGTCTGCCCAGGAGTGCTGAGCTGCCCAGCACATTACCCTGTGTGTAGCCCATGGACACAGTAGAGTAAGAATAACTAGCCTCTCCTATCCCTTCCTCACTGAGAAGCCTCTCCCTGGGAATGCTCAGCATTCCCTGCCATCTTCTCTCCCATTTCCCTCTCTTCTTAGCTGGGGTCTCTCCTTGCCCCACAATCCAGATGAGAGACCTCTATCCACAGAGCACAGAGTTGGGGAGAAATGGGGCAAAAGGGAGCTCTAACAGGCCCAGATGCCTTCTCCTCTGTCGTTATCATGAGCCACCCTCTATTGTTATGAGTCACCAGAACCTTGAGCTCAGCTGAGCTGCCAGCAGCCTTCTCCCTCCCTACAGCCACTCCAGCCAGGCAGACAGGCACCTACAGGACCCAAGAGCCCACCATCTTCCTACTTCCAGGGCCACAGTCCCCTTCTTCATCCCTAGGAATCTGCACCACAGACACACTGAGAAGAGTTAGAAAGAAGTGTGAGAGACCCCAGCATGTGCTCTGTGCTGTAGCAGAGAGCCAGCTGCCTGTACGGCAGAGCAGGATCACCAGCCAGGAAACCCAGCACAACCTGGGCACAGAGCCTTGTCAGCATGTGAGAGGATGCGTGAGACAGGATGGGGTAAGAAGGCTTTTTCAGGAGCAGGCATCTCCTCCTGGCTCCCTCTCTGGTCACTGTCTCTTCTCCTTGGCTTCTCTCTCCAGGTATTGATGGACATCATGGCACTGACATCTCTGAAATGTCTTCCTTCACCTCCTCCATGGCTTTGGGACTTAGAGAATGGTCTGCATGATAACCTTCGAGGTGTCAAGGTGGGAGGTTCAGACATCCAGCTCTCTTACCAACCAGTGGGACACACTGAGGGAGAAGGAGGAAAGGAGCCCCATCAGAGTAAAAGTTAAACCTGGGCCAACACAGAGTCCCTCAGCAACCCCTCTTCTCTAGAGCGCAGGGGATACTGGGTACTGCTACCTCTGCCTTCACTTACTTCAAGTCTATCCCTCTTTCCCTGCAAAAGCTCAGGGTTACTTCTGGATTCCAGAGCAGGCTCCAGGCTCTGATTCCAAGGCTGCAGATGTCATACCTTTGGTTAAATCTTGAGAGTGTGAGGCAGAGCTAGTGGAGATTGAGGGGAGGGAAGTCTTTTTCCTGAGAGAAACATGAAGAATCTATCAATAATTGAATGGTTTAAGGGCCTTTTAGCTCCTCCAGCATACCTCTAATCCTGGAGTAGGGGTAGACAAGGGGTGAGAAAGAGGGCCTTCAGAAAGCCTGACGCCTCTTGTCTCTCTCCACCGAATGCTCTTCCGTTGCTCTGTTTCTCTAAACAAGAGCCATCTAATAAATCCCCTCAACAACACTCAGTATGAATAGCCTACTTTGAGTTAGGTAGCAACCCCCCGCCCAAAAGTGGGACTACAGGCCTCAGTTTCCAAACTCCCCCTCTCTATCTTCCTTCTTTCTAGCTTCTCCCTGACCTCCGCCACACCTCTTCCTGCAGGTCCTTGGAAGCAGGGGAAATGCAAGGGGGCCTTCTCATCTTGTTGGTAGTAGAAAGGGCAGAGAATCAAGACAGCCAAGGAGATGGCCCTGAGGGTCTAAGAAAAGGGCAAAATGAGCCTGGGGGCACTTAGAAAGGCACATCTGGGTCTTTCCTAGGGACTTTGGGGATATTAAATGGTGAGTGTACTGAGATGAGAACGTATTTCTGGGAGTAGGGCATAACTATTGGGGGCTTGGAGAGTGTGACAAAGTTTCTAAAGCTCACACAGCTTTCCAAGCTCTCTGCCCATCCTTGTCCAGACCTCAACTTAGTCTCATGAAGCACAGAACAAACAATGTTGAATTTTTTTTTAATGTTGACTTTTTTGAGGAAGGAAGGAGACACTAGGAAATGCCATCTTTGGCAACTTGGTGGGCAAGTCACTTCTCTCCATAAGTCTTTCTTAACTCTAGCATCTGAACAGTGAAGGAGGTGGGGGTGGGGACAGCTGGAAACATGCCCCTCTCTCAAGTGTTCATCAATACCTTATAGAATCAGACGGGGCTTCACTAAGAGCTTTGGGCCATGGTGCTGCACAAATACAGAGGCATTTCCGACTCAGCTTTCAGAGCCTTGAGTTTTAATTCTATCTCTCTTCTTGGCCTAGACATAGGATAAGACCACACCTTGCTACATTTTGGGGCATAATTTTCTCTAGTAGTTTTCACTGCAGCAGAAAAATCTGATAAGATCTCAGAAAAAGCTCAATATTTAGTCGCCATTGGGGAATCTATACCTTGGTTAAGGAACTGGGGAAGCTGATGTATTTCCTTCCCTGTGCCTTTTAGAATACAGTAAAATCTCATGGGATTGGGTAGTTCTGGAGGATCTGTCTACATGAAAGCAAGGGAATGGAGATGCCCTCTGGAACAGACTGTATAAGGGAAATGTTCCCTCAGTAATGCACCCACCTTACTCCCTTAAGTTTCTTTCAAAACTCAGAGGTCAGAGACAGGAGACTCCAAGAAATGGAAAATAATACTCTGCCAAACCTTTCCCCTTGACTTTCCTCCCAATACCCTACCTACCTACATTTTCTGGTGTTCCCAGGAATTCCCCAAATCCAGGAACAAAAGTAACTCCAGGACAAGATTCAACTGTTTCCCTTCTCTGGGTCTCCGTTTTCACATCTGTAAAACGAATGGTTTGAAAAGATGAGCTCCAAGTTCTCGTCCTTACAACAGTACAGGTCTATGATTCACCCCAAGGCATCAGCCCTCATTTGCATGTAATCTCCATGGCACCTATTTTATGTCTAAACACACAGAAATATCTCTGAACCCTGCCCCTCTCCTCCCTCTCACCGGAGTCTCTGGTTCGTTGGTCCCTAGCTCTTATCCTCACCCTTCAAGGACCTCAAAGCTCTGTCCTCACCTTCCTTTCACAATTTTACAGCACTCACTGGGACAAGCTCAATTGCACAAAACTGGGGAACAAGGAAACAGCCTTACCTAATATTTCTGGCTGCAATTTGGGGGCTCAGAACTGAGTCAACTGGTGAGGTTCTATCCTTTTTGAAGGTCCTGGCAGTTGGGGGGAAATCCCAGTGCCTCTCCTCCTCCTCCACCTCGCTATTCTCCATGCCAGAACGCAAAGTGGCCAGTGATTGATGGGCCTGGGTTCCCGGTAACCGCACCCAGTGGCCCAATCCTCCTCCCCTACCCAATCTCTCCCCTGTCCCTATTCAGAGATCAGATTGTCTCATGTTGGTCCCTGAGGTCCCATTAATTAAAAATACATCCAATTAAATGGCAGGTGAAAACGTGCTATTGGAGCTCTCCCACCCCCTGCCCCAGCTTGGTCCCCCCCACCCCCCTTTTAAGGCTCAGCTGTGCTTTGAGCTGAGAAAAAAAAAAGAGAGAGAGAGGAAGAAAGAGGGAGAGGGAAGAGGAAGACATAGAGGTGGGGGTATGGGGGAAAGCTATTTGAACCTCTGCCAGGGTAGCATGTGCCAGCCTGGGAGGGTGGCACTGTGCCCTGGTGTCTAATTTCTGGAGGTGTGAGTAGGTTCAGTCAGCTGGGTACCCACTTCCATTTCCCTTAAAGGGGCAGAGGGAAGTCAAAGGTGGTGGCTAGCTGTACTGCCCTCCTTCTGGGTTTGGTGAGTGAAAGGTAGACGTGTAAATGGTAGAGGGCCCTTAAGACAGGGTGTGATGTTCAGGGGTTGCAAGAGGCTGAAGCTTCTATTCTTGGTATACTCCTGCTCTTCCCCAAACTGCAAAGAAGATAACGAGAAGCATGGTGGGACCCAGGTGGCAGGGCATGGCATGGCATGGCTCCCCTACCCCTGCCCACAGGAAAGCTGAGAAAAAAATGGAGGAAGGAAGGAGCCATGATTTGGGTGGGAGCAGATGAGTCAAATAGGATAAAATATACCAGCATGGACATTTGCGTGGGCAGCACCTTATAAGTAAGAGGCTCTGGAGGGACCTATTTGTTCTTTCTCTGTGCAAAAAGCAGCAGTAGTAGTACAAAGTCACCTCAATCTGGCAGGCTGTGAGTAGGGCATCTTTTCTCCTTCACATTTATGGTGTCCCCAGCATTTTGTAAGGCATATGTCCCGTCTTCCACCCCTCTAAAGCCTTCTGGCCCCAAGCAAGGCAAAGTTAATAGGCACTGAGAGCTGCTGGGTGAGGAGCTATGAAAAAAGGAGTAACTAAAAGTGGTACTCAGAATCCAGGCAGTACTGGGGGTATCTGCCAACTGAGGGCCCCCGCCTGGCTTCCCTGGCAGTCTCAGTACCTCCTCACTTCACTTTAACGCTAATTGGAGATTTTAATCTGCGCTGCTGCTCTGCTCGGGGTGCTGGGGGGAGCGCCAGCTGTGCAGCAATTCCAGCAGCACCGACTGTTTAATCAAGCTGTCCTCCTGGGGAGGGACCCTCGGGCATGGGGGTAGGAGGGAGGAGGAGAACCTCTGTCATATACCTTAGCCTGTTCAGCCTAGAAGGGCTTCCTGGAGACTGAGGACCAAATGTGGGAGACCTTATTCCCACAAGGGCTCCATGGCCCTTGGATCCTTAGTGGAGCCAATACACATATGGGAGCACCATGAGGCTTAAGGGCCAAAGCAGTTCCCATCCCATCCTGCTTTCTGGCACCTTTTTTGGCACAGAGTCCCAGAGTGTCCTGGGTGTCCTTTAGACACTCAGGCTGTAAATATCTTTCAGATCATCTGAGCCCTGCAGGTTTGTGCTGGGAGAAGTGATGGGGGCATAGAAGGCTGAACTTTGCTATTCTCTCAGTCTTCTCAGTCCTCTCCCTTCCTCTTAAGAGAGTTAACTCTTTAAGAGCTACTTCTTTTGAAACAATTATCATAAGAGATTTTTTTTTTTCTCTCTCTGAAAACCCAGATACCTCCAAACTCTGGGCTGGAAAGTGACTGTCTAGAGGCTGAGGACAGGTGGAGCCTGTTACACCCCTAAAGAAAGAAACACCTGTACAAGGTGTTTGGTGCCTAAAACTAGGAGGCTTCCCAGGTTTGACTGGGAATCTATTGACATGTCAGTCCACTAGGGAAGAGCATTCAGGGTCTCAGGCCATTTTTTAAGGAAGATCAAGTGCAAGAACAATTAACTATTCTTCTGGCTCCTTGGGCTTCTGGACTCAGGCTCTCTGAGGATGTTTCTCACCCCTGTCTCAGGGAAAGAGTGTGGTGTCCCGCCTCTCCCTTCACCCAAATGCTGTCCGCTAAGGGGCAGGAGTTTTAATTGGTCAGCAGCGCCCTCGTGTGGCAAAAACCAAGGCTGTAGCAGCCCAAGTGGCCCAGAAGCTTCGAGGGATCAGACATCCAGATTGACAGAGGGGTAGTCACGGAGAAGGCAATGGCACCCCACTCCAGTAGTCTTGCCTGGAAACTCCCATGGACGGAGGAGCCTGGTGGGCTGCAGTCCATGGGGTCGCTAAGAGTTGGACACAACTGAGCGACTTCACTTTCACTTTTCACTTTCATGCATTGGAGAAGGAAATGGCAACCCACTCCAGTGTTCTTGCCTGGAGAATCCCAGGGACGGGGGAGCCTGGTGGGCTGCCATCTCTGGGGTCGCAGAGTTGGACACGACTGAAGCGATTTAGCAGCAGGCACGGTACTCCAGGTACCCAATACTTGCGGAGACATTTCCTACTTTCTAACACCTAACTCTCCATCCATCCCACCCTAACTGCCTCACCTCCAATTCAAGGTATGTGCCTACCAGGGGAGGGGGCACCTTACCCAGAGCTGGCATTTGCTCAGGCCTACTGCTTACACTGTCTGGATTGCACGCGTAAAGAGCGATTGTTGACAGAGGAGATCTAAGGTCAAAAGGGTAAGCTGATAACTACAACGGCAGGAGAGGCTCTGGAACCCTTGCCAACTCCCTGCAGGTGCCAGACAAGAGCTGCCTCCTAAGCTGGAGACTGAGTTTTACCTACTGATGGGTTCTGCCCTACAGTGATCCATTTGCTACTCCCTGGATGTGTCTTGGAATGAACAGGGACAGACTCTTAAGAGTCTGAGATCCTTGTCCTCAGGAATGGACACAAGATAAAAACCTTTCCCTCAAAAGATTCAAGTTATTCCCCAAGGTTCCAGGCCATAGGGTAGAATGCACATCTGGGACTTCAGGCTTCCAACCCTGAGAAGGGCTGCGTGTCATTAGACCCTAACACTATCCATTTACTGCTCCTTTCTTCCCTCACCCACTAAATGGGAGAAATGGTTTTGAATTACAGAAAAGAGGACGGTATCTAACATTAGGAACGTCGCTCTAAAAATTAGGGCTGGAAGTCACCAAGCCAGAGAGCTGAGTAAACATGGCCTTCCTGATTTGTTTGGAGATATTTAACAATAGACAGAAATATTCCCAGAGAGAAATATGATCCTGTTTGGGGTTGGAGGGTAGGGAGAGGAGAGCACCTACCTCGCCGGAAGAAGGGTAGGGGTAGGCACTGTAGGTTGGTGACCTGCTCAGTTCTGGGCACTGAGGACGGGAATAAGCAGGCTGGCAGACCTCTACTTCCGGTGTCCTGCACAGTGTGTGGACGGGGGGATCTCCCATCAAACCTGGGAAGGATGTGGAGAAAGATGAGAAGTAGTAAAAAAGGGACATCAATGTCCTATCCTCAGAAGACAGAGAAAATAGCTTCTTGGGGAAAAAGAAGGCAGGGCTATGTGTGAATGACGTAGTGGGTGAGTGAGGCAGGTGCTGTAGAGAGGCTGAGAGTAACCGATATTAGCATCACATCATTGAGTAATAGCTGACCAAGAGATAAGAACAGGGATGAAGTGACCACTAATGTCAATAAAGGGCGTTGCCCATTCTAGCTAGGAGGGAGGAACTGCTAATCAGAAGGTAGGACACTGGCCTTCCCTGGTGGTCCAGTGGTTGAGAATCTGCCTGCCAGTGCAGGGCACGTGAGTCTGAACCTTGGTCTGGGAGGATTCCACATACCATGGGCAACTAAGCCTGTGTGCCACAACTGCTGAACCTGCGCCCTAGAGCCTGTGCTCCCAACCAGAGAGGAGACCCCCATCTAGAGAAGTCTGATGCACAGCAACAAAGGCCCAGCACAGCAATACATAAATAAAATTTTATTTTAAAAAGAAGGTAGGACACCATAGCAGAGTCAAAAAAAAATTTAAAGCTCTCCTAAGGCAATAGAAATAAAAGCAAAAATTAACAAATGGGACCTAATCAAACTTATAACCTTTTGCACAACAAAGGAAACTATAAACAAAAAGACAACCTACAGACTGGGAGAAAATATTTGCAAATGATGTGACCAACAAAGGCTTAATTTCCAAAGTATACAAACAGCTCATACAACTCAGTGACAAAAAAAACAACTCAGTCTAAAAACGGGCAGAAGACCTAAATAACCATTTCTCCAAAGAAGACATATAGATGGTCTACTGACATGTCTCTATCGATACATGAAAAGATGTTCAACATCACTAATTATTAGAGAAATGCAAATCAAAACTACAATGAGAGACTTTCCTGGTGGTCCAGTAGTTAAGAATCTGCCTGCCAATGCAGGGGTCATGGGTTTGATCCCTGGTCTGGGAAGATTCCATATACCATGGGGCAATTAATTAATGTGTCACAGCTACTTAAGTCTTCATGCTCTAGAGCCTGTGCTCTGCAACCAGAGAAGCCACTGAAATGGGAAGTCTGTGTACTGCAACTAAGAGAAACTCCCGCTCGCCACAACTAGAGGAAGCCTGTGAGCCACAACAAAGATCCAGGGCAGCCAAAAAAAAAATCAATTAATTAAAAAAAACCTACAATGAGGTACCACCTCACACTGGTCAGAATGACCATCATTAAAAAGTCTACAAATAACAAACTCTGGAGGGTGTAGAGAAAAGGGAACCCTCCTGACACTGTTGGTAGCAATGTAAATTGGTGCCGCCAAGATGGAAAACAGTATGGAGGTTCCTTTAAAAACTAAAACCAGAGTTTCCATTTGATCCAGCAGTCCCATTCTTGGGCATATATCGAGACAAAACTATAATCTGAAAAGATGCATACACCCCTATAAGTTCATAGTATTTACAATAGCCAACACACAGAAACAACCTAAATGTCCATCAATATATGAGTGGATAAAGAGGATGTGGGACATATATACAATGGAATACTACTCACCCATAAAAAGAATAAAACAATGCCACTTGCAGCAACATGGATAGACCTAGAGATTATCACACCAAGCGAAGTAAGTCAGAAAGAAGAAGTCAAACACTATATCACTTACATGTGGAATCTAAAGATATAGAGTACAGACTTGTCATTGCCCAAGGGGAAGGGAGAGAGATAGATTAAGAGTTTGGGACTAGCAGATACAAATTGTTAAATACAGAAGGATTAAACAAGATCCTATTGCATAGTACAGGGAACTATATTTAATATCCTATAATAAACCATAATGGATAATAATTTTTAAAAAAAGCTAAGGTAACTCCCCTGGAGATCTTTGGGACTAAGAACTTCCCTGAGACTGTATGTGTGTGTGTTTAAGTGTTAATCCCTTATAAAAGCAGCCCAGTGGCCTCTGATTAGCTTAAGATCCCTACCTGGCTTGAAACTCTGTGAAAGAGAGTGAATTTGCCAGGGCTCCGGATGTCAGGTAACTAATGGACATTACCAAATTCCTCAGGGGCCATTCCTCCTCCTGCTGCTGTCACCTGTAAAAGAAAATGACATGTAACATTAGACATGAGATAAGGGACCAGACACCAAAAAGGGTATATGCTCTTTCACTCAAGGAGCACGGCCATAGTAGGTAAAATGATGACGATGATCACCACTCTTCTACTTCACAGAGCTGAGAAAGATTCAGATGAACCTGAAGTACACGATCAAAGCCAGTTTTAAGTTTTCTAAGATTCCTAACTCCAGGCAAGTAGCTCCCAGTCTAGTAAAGTAAAAACTATGCTTCCTTTACTTGAGAGAAAAATTGGGAATTCAACATAAAAGGAAGCTCTGAAACCCAGAATTATAAAGGGCAATGAAGGTTCGATGTGAATGCAAAGTTAATGCAAGAAAGTGACTCAAAAGAGGATAACTAATTTTAGATTAGATAATCAGATTGTTCTGAAGGCTCTCTTGTCCAAAACATCTTCTTAAAGAAAGGCTCAGGACTTTCTATGAGACAGAAAGGAGGTTTGTGGGACAGCAGATTTGACACAGTTTGGGCAGGTAGGTTTGTATATTCCCTATGTAGGGATGAATCTGCATGGGGACCAACTTCACATTTCTCCTGTGCTATGAACCACGGTGTGATGGAGAAAATGTAAAGATATGTACTGGGATCTATTTGTCATCAGCAATCAAAACTCATTTTGCAAACCCCCTGCCTCTCTGACCTATACCTATAACCTAGACCTAGATCTATCTCTAAGCTGCCTTTCTCCCAAGATTTTGCTTCCAGTTTAGGAACTCGTTAGCATTCCCCTCCAGGCTCAGGGGCTCCCAGACTCATATGCCCAGAAAATAAGCATTGGAAAGGACATCTGGGAGAGGCCCAAAGAGGGGAAGGGAGTCTCAGCACCAGAGTGAGATGACTTTAGAAACTGCCATGCCTGTCAGCCCGCTGAGCACACTATTCAGGACTCAGGTCACTGTGGAGCACACCACCTTCTTTCCGCTCCACCAAAGAAGAAAACCAACAATCCAAAACTAAAAACATAAGGGAGAGGAGTAGAGTTCACCTCGCCCCCAATTTGCCTGTAATCTCAGAGTATCTTATTTTACTGAGTTCCATAATCCCTTCTCTCATTCAGCAGCTCCCCTTAGTTTCCCAGCAACTGAGATGTTTTCTTTCTCTTTTCCTTCTGATTATTTTCAATATAGCTGTATTATAATGCAAAGGAGCCTGAGTTGAAATTTAGGGTAAATTCCTCACAAAATCTCTGAGGATCTTTTCCTACTATCCAACCCCTGGATGATGGCTGGGAACAAGCTCCCTGAATTTGGGGTAACTCTGAGGCATCAGGATCTTTGGTTATGACTTGCCACTTGCTTCCCAACGAGCCAGAGTTCTTGACTCTAAATAAAAATTAGTCGTACAATTTGCATGTCATTGGGTCTTTGAGGTAAAAACATATAAAGCTTCTCAGTTTTTCTACTAAGTTTTTAACCTAACTTTCCCCCTCTATCTGTCCTTCCCCTCCTGACCTGCCCCCCAAATCTCACAGCCTTACTTTCTTTCTTGAGGAAGCACAGGACTGTCAGGAACTGATGCTCTTAAAATTGGAGGCTCTATACTCAATAGGTTAAGATCCTAGACTCTTGGCTTCTAGTCTTGGCTGGCGGCTGCTAACTCACTGTGAGACTGTGGACAAGGCATTTCGTTTCCCTAAGCCTCAGTTTCTTTCTCCATAAATTGGGAAGTTGAATTAGATGGTCTCTAGTTTCCTTTCTAGCACTGGTCATCTGTGATTCTATGAGGAAGAAGACATACTGTCCTTCCATCAGGAAGCGAAGTATTCCTGCCCTTCATACTTTTCTCTCAGGGCTACAGCATAGAGAAGCTCCTCTGTAGATGCCTGCCTTCTCAAGCTGGCTTAAATTAAGGGACGAACAAGTGAGTTCCAGTAGGAGGCCAAACTCCTTTCATTATGAAGAAATGATGTTAAAAAGGTAATCTAATTCTAACCCTGAATCTTGACAAAGCAGATGAGACAAGGCGGGTATGGGGCACAAAAAAGCATGACACCCCCCCTTGCCCCCAACACACAACTTAAGACTGTTTAAGAGTCTGAGCACACATTTGGCCTTGCCCTAGGGAACTCTGTATAACCAGTGACTGCTTAAGCCAATACAACTGTGTGTGGATGGAAGAAAGCACAGACATGTGTAAATACTTCCAGAGCATAGGTGTAGATGTTGTCAATACACATACACTCATCCTGTTCTCTCTTACTTTAGGCCTATATGTGCTGTCTGAGAAGCTATCGTGGGAGGGGACACCGCATCCAGGTCTTTCCCCTCCCCAAAGTCAGAAAGGAAGAGACAGTGAGGCAGGAGCTACTTGGCTTCCTATAAATTGTTTTGTCCTTCCTCACAGCTGCAATCAGAAGCTAAGGGTTCCCGCAGGCCTTGTTCTGATCTGCTGCAGGCGATGGAGGGTTTTTGAAACCGAGAGGACTTGGCTGCAGCCCCATTTCAGCTGCCATTGGGGCTGGCTAATGGCCTCATTCGGGAAGACCCCCGCCTGCTGCACTAAAGAGTCCCCCGCCGACCCCCTCCCCAGTCCCAACCCAATTAATAAATGGGGGCTCCCACTTTATGGCTCTGGGAGAAGGAACCAGAGATACAAATGACCCCTAGGGAGGGAGAGAAAAAGGCCTTCCAAGAATCAAGCCAGAGAATTGTGCATCCACAGGCACATGCTGCCACAGGCTAGTCATATCCCACTTTCAAAGCATTAACGGGGAAGAAACTGGCAAAAAAACTGTATTTTCTTTCCCAGATCCAGAGTGGGATAGCATTTCTGAAGTCTGAGGGTACACCCCAGGAATCAACTCTCTTTCACCTGGTTCTCCAATCTGAAAAAGACAGAGTGCAGGTGACCATCTGGGCACATAGCACACACTCAACTATTTTCTAGGGGCTATCCCTCCTACTAAACTCTGCAATACTGAACACAGACATATCCCATCAATTATTTGGTTAATAAACATTTTCTACTTCTTAAAAACAAAGCAGCTACCTCCTTCCAAAATCTCATCACCATGAACAGTATAAATATGTCCTGAGGTTATCATCCTTACCCTATCTTGTATTTCTCCCCTCACATCCAAACTATCATCAAGCCTTGCTAATTCTACTGACCCCTCTCTTCTCCTTCCCCTTGTCTTACTCTAGTTGCAGCTCTTAGGGCCTTACATCTGGACAAGAACAGTAATATCCTAGCAAGTTTTTCTGCTTCCATGACCTAGTATAGCTGCAAAAGTCCTGAACATTGTGTTCATCTCATCATGCTCTATTCTGTTGCTGCTTACCAAATCAAATTCCCCATTCAGGCCACCAAGACTGTTCCTTCATTTCCTAATATTTTTTCCTTTATTATCCTGACTACTCCATTCATAGCCCTCTGCATAAAACACAAAAGAAACTTTCTATAAGTTTTCTCTCTCCAATCACCTTCCTCCCTTCTGTTTCATGTCCTCTATCTTTACTACCTTCAAAGAATCTTTTCTGGTTAACTCTGGTTTTTCCCATTATTTCTTTGCTTTGCTTACCTCTGTACTAGGTTACTGTTTTATTTTATAACCTGCATCAGTGTGTTCACTTATAAACACCAATCTCTCCACTTCCCACTCAACTTTAAGAGTCATCTCTCACTAGATCCAGAAGCTTCCAAAGATGGGACCCTCCCATAATCTTCCCCAGAAGTTGCCCTGTACTCAGGACATGATCCAGCTAATGATATTACTGCTCCCCATAGAAGCAACCCTCAAGGTATAACTCTTGGAATATCATATCAAACAACTACATCAAATACAAACTTATTTTTGTACAATGTCAACTCTCAGGCTGCCACGTGCCGTTACCAACACTGAGCTTGGTACTGAGTCTTTTCAAAATTACAAATTGTTTCATGACTTCAAAGTGTGTTGCAAAACAAAACAAAAATATTGGGAAAAAAAAAAAGTACAGTAACCATAGGATTTTATCTTCTTAATGCATAGTATATATACTGCTTTCTTTGAAGCCCCCTTAGGATGAGAAGTCCGATTTTGTTCCCTAAGATTTATCCTATATTCTCAGGTCATGACCTAATTTTCTAGAACGCAAATCAATCCCAGAGGCAACAGTAAGGTTGTTTCCTACCAGCCTTGCCTGTAGCTGGTCTCTGACCATCACATTTTTAGAAGGTCCCTTGGAATAGAGAAGTTATTCATGAGTCGCTCTCAACTACTTAGGAAGTACTTCCTGAGAGTAACTTCACTTCCAAATACTGACACCACTTCCTCTGGTTTAGCCCTGTGTGATTTTGTTGTTGTGTGTCGCTAAGTCGTATCTGACTCTGCAACTCTGTGGACTACAGCACACCAGGCTCCCCTGTCCTGTGTGATCTGACAGGAAAAAGTGACCTGCCACCTCCTTTTATCTCCTACATATTGCTCAGAACAATAAGGACTTGCCTTTTATCCTTTCCATTCTTTAGCCTCAAGGTGCTTAATAGTCTAGATAATAAAAGCAAAGGTACTGGGATACCCAACATATAGTAGGTTCCAGACAATGTTAGTCACCATTTTCTCCCTTCTTACTCCCAATACTTTCTCAACCTTTCTGGGTCTGTTTTTTCATTGCCTAACGATGGCACTAAACTAGACAAATTAATGCCCTTTTGTAGCTCTAGCATTCTCTGACTCAGATTCATATATTCTGGTTTGTTTGCTCTTCTATGCATCATCCTCACTTGTATCTAAAATGAAGGGGAGAGGAATAACATTATAGTTTCCAGGTTGACCTAAAACATATAAAACCACCTGCAGGGGAATGTTAGTACTCCAAAAATACAAGTAATTTTTAGCTTGGTATATCCATATCATTTCCTCCTTAATCCTGGAATACTCTCTTGAACTACGTAGATAGCAGTGCTAAGCAAAATGTCCTATATATAAATTATTTGCTTAATGTAATCTAGTTTCCCGAGTGAAACTGTCTGCACAGCATCCCTCAGTTTAAGGGTTTCAGGCCGATCCTCCAACCATAAAGGTAACACTACTGTAATCAAGGGGACGCTTTACTCTTTAATGGGGCCTCCTTGAAATAAACTGTGAATCTTTAATGCAATTATTCCCTTTCACTACCCCAACCACAATTTTGCCTACCACTCTATCTTATCTCTTCTTTAAAAGCAATTATACACTGTTTCTTTCTGCAGCCCCACTACCAGACTTCTCCAGTTCTCCCTTCTTTCCTTTATTTCCATTTCCTTCTCATATTGCTTCATTTTATATGAGAACTTTGGTTCCCTAACAGAAATTGCAAATACTAATTCAAGGCCAAACCTAGAAGCTCCTGAATTTATAAAAGGGATCAGGCTCCTAAGTTTTCTCTAGCTCTCTGAATTCAGCCTCTTTTCTCCAGTGCCAAAAGCATTCAAAATTGCATAAGCCTTGGTGGAGAGGGTTATCCGTCCACAAGCTGACCCTAACCAAGGGTGTCCCTCATCAAACACAAGAGGGATCCTCTTCCTGAGACAATCCATCAGAAAGGCTCCTAAAAGACAAGACGTTTAGCTCAGCTCTTCACTTTGCTCTGCTACACTGTAGCCTTCTAAAGGTCTCTCCATGCTGCCTCCCTCAGGGGTGATTTTGGACTTGGATAAAATGTCCTTCACTCTTTTCGAACTATCAACATGATCTTCAAGTTACAACCATACCAGAGCACAACATCCCCATATCTAACTATTTTCAGGTCCGAAGGAACTTATGTCTAAAAGAGTTGATTTCATGGTTATACCTTCTCATTCTATGATGAATGAGAACTATGATGTGGCTGAGGGCTGCATACAGCTTTATTAAGAACTACCCACTTAGAAAGTATTAAAGACTAACTGTGTATCAACCTCTTTCTTTCAGCCTTGGACTACTAATTCTTGAGACAGAGATATGAGAGCAATCCAGCGGTCAAGTGTTTTGGCAACCTACTGATTAATCATCAGGGCATCAGAGCAACCCTCACGTGCTCGCTCTCTTCTCACCAAGCTTTACTTCCTAGAGACACCATCTGCAACTGAGCTATTAGCAAAAGCAAGTTTCAGCATATAAGGGAAGAGAATGAAGTGAAGGTTGACCAGTTAAAGAATCTCTTGTACTCCACAACATAAAGTACTGCAATAATTAAAAGCTCCTTTCATAGCTCTTAGCAATAAGAAAGTTATTTTGCTTTTTCTTTCACCTTTCACCCCATTAAGTTTGTCTCCTGAATTGCTTCTCACTACCCTTCAAAACTACAAAGCAGCAGTAATTCTAAATTCCTTGCAGGATTAAGCAATCAATATCTCTGGCAGGACTAAAGCATGAGAATTGGGAAGTGAGTGGAGAAAAGAAAGATAGGAAATGAAGTGGACGGACAGGAGATGGAGAGCTAGCTGCACATGGTGAGAGGTGTGGCGGAGTACCACCAGTGATTCCTTTAGGTGTCAAACCTCCCCCAACTGGCTTGGAGTAAACTCTCACTTGAGTACTACTAAGGCTATATAGGAACACTAGAAATGCCACACCTGGACAGAAAAATTAACCAAAGTGTCCAGGAATGCTCTTCCTCTCAGGACAACCAGGAGACTTAGCAGTTCATTTCTCCTTTGGAATGTTTGACTATTTACTTGCTTGAGGAACTCCCCACATCCATTTCCCCTAGCCCTTCAGGATGACTAAGTTGTGAACAGAGAAGTAATTCAAAACCTTTAAAAAAAAAAAAAAAAGTCAAGCTATGGGGCAATCTTTAATAATAATGAAAATCCCAGTTCAGCACAAAGAACTGTTAACTTACTTGAGGCATTAACCATACCACACAGTTAAGGATGCCTATCTTGGAAAAGATAGTGCCTAAGAAATTTAGGTACTGAACAGTATGGTTCCTACTTAGAAACAGCCTTGAGTGTGATGGAGAAAAAAGTCCAGCTTAGATAGGTCCTCAGCTTTCAGGCCAAGATTTGAAGACTGTCATTGCTATGAAGCAGAAATAATATTCTCTATTAGGTTGAAGTTCACACTCCTAGTCATGAACTTGCAGTATAAAAAGACTGAAAATGAATTCCTTTTCTCTGGAGACTAACAAGAAACACAAGACTCCAGGAACTGGAACAATCTTGAGCTCTCCATTCTCCTTGGGTAAAGATATGACAGCCCACAGGCAAGGGAACATCATACTTAAACTGTCGGGATTCAAAAATACACTGGCAATCCTCATCACCAGTTTTTGAATTAGATTTCTTCCTAATTTCCTTGTTCTGCTGTACTCCTTAATCTTGTATGATTGCTTATTCCACACACAACTTCCTGATACCTATGTCCCCTCTTCTTGTCTCCTGATACTTTTCCTGTCCTGTCTACTTATGTCCTAACTAGCAGGACTGCAACAGACATTACAAGGGAAAGTTTGGTCTTGTGTGTCTTAAACCATGAGAGAGAAGGGAAAGCAATTTTCTCCTCAGTTGGAGACAGGAAAAGTTTTGGAAATAACAGGAATTTTACCCCTATCAACAATTTTGACTTACTTCCTGGATTGGCAATGTATCAGGAAATCTCAACAGAGCTGGGAACACTAATCCATCCCCATGCTGACCTTACTCATGGTAACACAGGAACTGGTGTGGGGATGAGGGTCTCTGATTGAAGAGATTATTTTTTGGCCTAAACAGCCTCATACCAACTTCTTTTGATGATGGTTGAGCTCAAACCCACTTACCTCTCCTTTCAGAAGGAGTCAGGGTACATGAAGCTCAACTCTTTTGACGGCCTGGCACCATCATTACTTTTGTACAATGGTTTTCTACTTTAGAAAATCACATCTTATGGTTTCCCCCAATTCTTATTTTCTAGTTCCCAGTATAATGTTTTGAAGCACCTCTTCAAACCCTAAGAACTTCTTTTTCTGGTAGTCTATGAGTCTACAGAGATTCTGAGACACAGCACCCCTAGCATAAAATGGAGGAAAAATGCCCTTTATATATATAATTAGATCTGCTCAAAGGGTACAAATTAAGAAGTAAATGCAATGGAGCAAAAGTGGTATAGTAACAGGAAATATTTAATTTTCCAATCTCCACTTTCCATTTTTATAAACTGAAAGAAAAAATTTAATATATTACAAAATATCTGTACATAAACAAAGTAAACCCAATGGGAGGCAAAACAAAGAGAGAGAAAGGAATAGTGTCAGTAACCTAATCAGGGAGAATGAGGTCTCAACTGACACTTTTCTGATGCAGCATTCTCTCTCAAAACCTGCTGGTAACCATTTTAGTACTGTAACTATATATGCATATTACACACACGCACACACACACACGCACACACACACAAGTGGTTTGGGTGATGTCTATGGCATAAGCTAAAAGAAGTCCTACTTACAAGTTTGTGCTAACTGCCCTGCTTTTAAGCGTATAGATTTGATGTTTTCTTCAAATTCTTATCATTCCAATGGACAGTTGAAGAAGAAACTAAAGAAACCGGGTCAAGCAAATTTGTTTTCAAAACCACAAAAATGATCATGGTCAAACCAGTTTTGCCTCTCACTTGTGAACAGAATCAGATTTCTCATCTGTTCAAAATAATGTGTTTAATGGACTTAATATCTCCCATGGTTCAATAATTAAAACCAAAACCACTTCTGAATATAATTAATTTGGTTTGTAATTTTCTAATACCCAAGTAGAAATTCCACCAAAACTTTACTTCCATCACATTTATAGATACCATAGCTGAAAAATTACCAAATACCTTTTCTTCCTCCACACAGATATTCCAGGATATTTGAGTTTCTTTGTCCCTTTGCCTTTAGAAATAGTCAAAATTGCCAGATCTTTTCTATTGAAAGGTTAGACTCCCAAATTGGGGATGGAGGTTGAAATGGGATCATACACACACACACACAAACACCACACACACACACACTCACCCCCTTCCCTAATAGAAGGGATAGGGGAATGGAGACTTAAGTACATTATTTAGAATATTTGGCATAATTAAAATTAAGAGTTGGGGAGGGAAAAACATTATTGATGACTGCTGATAACCAAAATACAATTAAAATATATAGAGATTTTATTCATATTTGATGGAAAACCAATTTTTCTCACTGGATACTTTTGAAAGGATCCAGGCTTAAGTTCTCTAGTCAAAAATGGGAGAGTTGGGCCCAATGTCTTTAATTCAAATATTCTAAAATACAAAGGCCCATGTCTGAGGACTAAGAAGTCAACAGACAAAAGGTTCAGATGAACTTTAATGCAATTTACCAACAGCGTGTCAGTGAGCCTAGCAAATCTAACTGGACTCACCGGTATAAAAAGCCATCAATGCCAAAATGGCTAGAAGTTTCTCTTTTTAATCAATGATTGGCCCTGAGGGCAAGGCCAGACCAAAACCCAGAGGATAATAAAGAAATACACACACCAGGTATCTGCCTATTTCAATAACAGGGGAAGATAGTCTTTATGTAAGTATCAGAAGAGGATTCTTCTTTAATTTCTTTACATTTTTTTTTTATTAACGCATCTCTCTCTCACAAGTAGTGTTTATTTTTTAATATATGAACTTGGCATTGAAACATAAAACTTTACTTAAGAGTTCTGTAAACTATTCTCCAAGATACTGAAACACATTTTGCCTTTTCTTTGTAAAGGGGGGCTAACCTACATTTCACAAGCATCTAGGTCTGTGCAGGTAATTTCTATAAATGTGTATGTTTTAAAAACACATTATATGCTGGTACTCACACAGAACTGGAAGCCAGAATGAGAAACCTCCCAGGTTATCCCATCCTGAAAGTCTTCCCCTCTTTCATTTTCTGATAATAAAGCAAAATTCTTGCCACGAAGTCATAATTTAACCCCTTTTACCAAAACCAAATCTCTCTGGAGGAAAATCTTTAAAAGAATTGGCAGGATATTCATGCTGATATGTGTGTATGTCAATACTGTTCTTTCTTATGGGATACTCTTTCAAAATTACTTTTTTTTAAAAAGGTCTCAGGTAGTGATATATCTTCAGAAAAATATTCACCCTAAACTAAGTTACATTTCCATGTATTTTCAGGATGTATTTTTTTTCCTCTTTGACAATATTACAATGCTCTGTTTCAAAGGTTTTTTTTTACATAAAAAAATATGTGTAAACAGTATGCTAACTGATGTTACTAACCCTCCAGGTATGGAGGGATCATCTCTAACCCTACCTCAGCAGCAATGTCCTAGGCTGTTTGCATCTACAAATCAACTTCACCATCAGAACATGGTTAAAAAAAAAAAATTTCAGAATTGAAGATTTACAGAGAACAATATAGGAGTTTGAATTTCCTTTCCTTTATTTCAAAAAGTAAAGAATTATCCCAGGTTCTTGGGCATCTCAACAATTAATTTTTTTTCCAAACAAATGCCTCAAAAAGAGAGAGACAGAGAGAGAGAGAGAGAGTCTATAAAGATGGGATAAAAAAGGTAAAGAGATGGGATAAAGTCTTCCTACTTGCCCAAGAATGCCACTTTCTACAACCTGCTTCACGTGCAGGGAGAGGGGGGGGCATGTCTTCTCAAAGTGGAGCAAACTTTAAGAATGAGCAATTTATTTGGAAAAAAGGTATGTTCAAGATGCTCAATGGGTAAAAAAAGAGTTCACTTGAAAGCAAAAATGTGAGATGGTGGAGAGGAAGGAAACATTTATTTAAACCAGCCAGTCACTCTGTTTCCCTTAAAGCAAAAGCCTAAGAGCAGCTCAAATTCTGTGAACACTATTCTCTTAAAAAAAAAAAAACAAACCAAAAACGAAAGAAACCAAAAAACCTAAATTCAAAAGAAACCATTAAAAAAAAAGCCAAACTTTAAGAACCTCTCCTGAGCCATCTCAAAATTGAAACTGTTTCCTTCTTCTGCTCAAGAAGTGCAGGAAATGAACTAATTAAACATTTACTTTTCAATTTAATGACCCTCTCCATATTCTCTACTTATATTTACTAGGTAGAGTTGAAGTAAATATTCTGACTATATCCCATCCAGGAGGAACTGGTGCCAATATCACTATTTTATAAGTCGCTTGCTAGGAGCAAGTGAGCAAGGAATACAACAGGTAGCTTTGCAATAGCCAAATGCAGATGATTACCTCGCTCTGGCAAATTATTTCATTAAAGGTTCAGAGGACTGGATGGAAGAATGGATAGGGAAGGAATCTTTCAGGACTCTGAAGTCTCTAGGTTAGTAAGGAACTCCTCTCCCTCTTCCCCCTCTTGGAGGGACTCTTGTAGGCCCCCGATACACTTTGCCATAAGCAGAAGACTGAGCTGAGGCCCCCCAGTTAAGGCTTGCTCCTGAGCTGCTGGTCCCAGTGGTTCCTGGCCCCAGCTCCCCATAGTTTTGCAATTTGGTCTCTGCATGTACCACAGAGTTGCTGCTTCCCTCAGCCTTCAGGAATGGTTGCCCGACCACTGAGTGTAATGCTAAGGGGACCCTGGCAAAACGGAGGTCCTGGTCCCCTGGGAACTGCACTGACCCTGTGCCCTGGTAACTGCTGGACTCCCCAAGGTGGCTCACAGAGCCCGAGAAGGTCCTGTTCTTCACCAGGGTCTGGGCCAAAGATTCTGTCAAGGCTGGACCAGAGTTGCGTTCATCAGTGTCAGTGGCACTGAACCCTGTTTCAGGCCCGTCAGTGTTTCCGTAAGTCCTGTTAGGATGGGGTCGGGTGGAGTAATCCATTGATCTCAAGGCCTGGTGCTCATGTGGCAGGTGGCCAGGAGGCTCTGCTTCAGGCTGGGATAAAAGTTGCAGCAAGGCGGCTGTCACGGCTGGGTTCAACTCCTGCGGGGCGCTGGAAAGATCGCCTTCAACCAGAGGGGGTGGAGGTGGCGGCGGTGGAGGTCCGGGGGGCTCAGGGGGCCTCTTCTCTGGTGGAAGAATGTGAGGAGGACATGCTGTGGAAGGGTTACTTCTTTTAAACACCATCTTAAAAATCACATGTGATTATAAACACAAACACACACACACACACTGCCCAACATAAACAAATATCAATATAAGTAACCAAATATATATAAAGCAAAAAACCTTGGGATCAGGAAATCGCAATTTATAAATAAAATCAAGTGATTAAAAGTAAAACAGTTGCATTCTGGATCTAACAGCTGGTGTTAAAATCATGTATTTCAAATGATTGTCCTGATTTTTGTCTGAGATCTCCTCCATTTCCTTCCTTAAGGAACTGTTCTAATATGTAGGCTGTTGGTAGCCTCCCCACCCCTTTTTGCTGTTGGATCAAAACATTAATGAAAATAAAGTAGAAAGAAGGAAGATGAGAGGGAACAATACATATGCTGTGGTCACATATCTAGGACATAATCTTGCTGTACAACAGGAAACTTTGTATGGACTTAGCTAACACATTTTACAGAATGTTTGATGATACCAGGTTAACACGTAAAATAAAGCTAGAAGAATATACAGGTGAGATGAAATTAGTAAAAACCTTTCATTACCATCATGTATACACATACACTTGCTTCTCCCAGTTTGAGCTCCTTCTCCCCATAATCACAGTCTGAAGAAAACCACCGTACTGTCATTCAGCTTCCTATGTTACAGTAATTATAAAAAGTCACTACAGCAATGTCATGCAGAATGGGCTGTTGATAAACATTTGTTTATCTTGGAGACAGTGAGAAGAGTATTTAGAAATGTATTGAACTAATACTATACTCTGTCTTTCCAAAGGTCTTATTAGAACCACTCCCTAGACATTTTGTTACCCACAACTGGATTAATTTGCCTAACCATGGCAATCATTGTCTGATAATGAACTCCTGCCAAGGCAAGAGACTAGAAATGTAAAATGGTGTGAGTTTGAGGACACACAAAACCAAGTAGTCAGAACCATGCCTTTAGAGAGTTGGGAGTCACCTTGCTGAAGAAAAGACTGTTTTGGGATATCTTTCAAATGACTGATTTTTCTGTTCCCTAATGAAGCATAGTTTTAAATGTCCATATAATCAATTCTTTATTATGAGACAGTGATATAAAGTCATTACTCAGGCAAGCCAAAAGTAGTTTTTATAATTATAACAATTAGGTATTTTGGTAGCATATATACCACAATTATATTTTGCAAAAACAATCAGTAAAGTAAGCATACCCTTAGTGGGCAGATGAAAGTATTCCGAAAATACTACAAAATTGTTGAGCAGTGGGAGGATAAGGTCAGGTGCTATACGTAAATACAATTAGGGTGACCAAGAGTCCCAATTGCCTGAGACTGAAGGAGGTTCCCAGGTTTAAAACTTTTGGTTTTAAAACCAGGACAGTACAAGGACAAGTTGATCATCCTATATATAGTACCCACTCAATTTTTTGTTAACAGACTGGCTGGCTGACTAGATGGTAGAGAAAGCTAAATTAAAGGATGAAAAATTAGCTATAGAAAACTCACAACTTGAAAAGTAGACATCCAAAAACAGGAAAGCTAACTGGACTACAAATATCTATAGATTTCAGAGTTTTTCACTATCAACACTACACATCTCACTACATAAGAACATCACAGTACCAGTTATTTTAAAAAGTATTTTTGGTCTATACATGAAATGGAACACCAGGGTTTTTTTTGTTGTTTTTTTTTAATACTAAAGGGCAAACAACTTTAAAAATGCCTAACTGCAAAAATGGACAAAGCTAAACTTATTTTCTTCCATCTATACTACATTTCATATTTAAACTTTGCCTTTTATACAAATAGTTTAGTTGTATTTCAATAGAACTAATTCTTGAGCTCACATTCTTTCACATTTATGAGAGGACGAAAACTATTTCAAAATAGCAAAGGCAGACTGGTTGTAAAGAACTATTAAAGGCTAATAAAACATCTTAAGAATTAAAAATAAAGATCACATTAAAAAAAAACATAGTTATAAGATTTAAAGTGTTAACAATATTGCCAACCCTTAACAGTCTGTACCAGTGGTGAGAGGGATCAATGAAATATACAAATAACTGAAAATTTCATTTTACTAGTTAGATTCAACCATAACCATTTCTCAACAAGTACAGAATAGCTAAGTGAAGTGAAGTCGCTCAGTTGTGTCTGACTCTTTGTGACCCCATGGACTGTAGCCTACCAGGCTTCTCCGTCCGTGGGATTCTCCAGGCAAGAATACTGGAGTGGGTTACCATTTCCTTCTCCACAGAATAGCTAAATAGTAGCCAAAGGGATAGATTTTCATTTTCTCTGGCTAACTCAGTCTGCCCTCTGGTGGAAGTGCTGATGAACAGCAAAACAGCCACATGAGAGGTAGCAGGAGCAAGATAGAGGCAGAGAGTCACCAACTGGATAATCCAGAAGTGACTGAAATAATTAGTGATGGCATTTTTACTCTCCTCTGAAAAATAAATCCAGTAATTTCTGGCCATGAGCCAGGCCTAAATTTTAGTTCATTTTCACCATTTGGCTGATAGCTTGTTGACTTAATTATTGGGTGAATTTCTTTCAATCACTATGCCATTTAACTTGAATAACTTCTTTCAGTTATTGATTATAATTTTTTTTGGTTGGTGAGGGGGGTGGGTGGTGGTACGAGGGAGGAGAGTATGAGAGATGAGACAAAGAGACCTGCTTTAATTCTAGATTTGCTTTCTCTGTTGAATAACATCCCAGAGTCTCTTAAAAACTATTGGAATTGTTATGACAAAATAGCAAAGCGAGTTAAGAAACACATTCATTAAGAAAGTACAGTAATTCTAGTTCTGCCTCTGCCAATAATATGGTTCCAGTAGTGGGACCACAGATAGGCTTATTTAAATTCCCTAGATCCCAGTTTCCTTATCCACAAAGTAAAGAGGGTAATTTATTTGTTATCTTTTTTGTAAAACTTTACATACAATAACTTATTTGATCCTGTACCAGTGGAAATAAGGCATATGCTCTGCACCAACCGATTTGAAATGTGAATGCAACACCCTTAAAATTGAAGGTTAGTGTACTCCAACAGCCCTTGTACATCTTCTCATTTCCCCAATTCATGGGGTCTTCATGGACAGCAAAAATTTCCAAGGAGTTGAAAACACAGATTGTAAAGATTTTAGAAATAAAGACTGTGAATCAGAATTGACTAGAAAATTTAAAGTTCTTTTCCCTCTAATAAATTGCATGCTGTGCTTATGTAAGATCAAGGTATACATATTTCCTTTTTTCGATTTTTTAAAAAATAATAATGTTCAGTTCCTAATCTGGGGTCCATTTACTTATCCTTCAGGAACAGATTTAAAGAAATCATTTTTATATGCTATTTTTTGGAAAGGAAATGTACGGTGTTAATTACCTGCTTAGAAATCTTCTCAAATCATTCTTTGGGAGATTAACAATGATATTTTATTAGGGCTTTCTTGACTGTATGTTTCCAGGAACTCAGTACCTAGCATTCACTGTTCTAGAGTACAAGTGGCTATTTGTACAATCTGATAATGGTTTGCTTGGAAGGCAGATTTTCAAGTGCTAGTACTAGTTGACCACCACACACACAGTGGTTCAGGATGCATCACTAGCTACAGCTGTGGTTTTCTTGTGTGAGAACATAGGGACTTTACTTACCTACTTCCTAGGAAATGGAAAAACAATCAGTATACGAAAGGTGTTTTAAGAAGCTTTGAGACTTAAATAAAAGAAGGTGGGCAAGAAATACATCACTTGGTGCTATGTTCTTCTGTAGACTAAGTTACAGAAAAACTGAAACTGAGGCCACTGATGTGAAAAAGAAAACATTAGAGATTTTTAAGAGGATCAACAGCACCTGAGCTCAATGAGATTCATGACCGGTCTGTTTACCTGCTGCCTCCTCCTGTGGCATTGTGGGAGTTCTTCGGGGCCCCTGAGGCCCACTGTTCTTGTCACTGTTGTTTTCCTCCAGGTTGCCTGCTGGCTCCTGGGTTTTCATCAGTTGACTCAAAAGAACTGCCAACATATTCTGCATGTCAGCTGGTGTGCTTGAAGCTTCAGGGGTTGTCTGTTCTGCTGAAGGTTGGACCGCTGGGGCAGGGGCTATCTCCTTCAAAGATTCCTCTGGGGCTGTGGGCTCTGAGTCCTGCTGTTGGGAAGTGGCAGCCGTTAGGGCACTGATGGACTGGTTCAGGGCCTCCAGCTGCTGCTGCATCTCTGGGTTGGAGTGGATGTTAAGCAGCTGCGCCATCTGAGGAATGCTCAGGTCCGTTTGGCTCTGCAGCAGGTTCAGTAACACTGCCAATTCACTTTGATTCAACTGCTGTGTAATATCACCGAGGCCTGTGGGGAGACAGTGGAACCAATATAAGAGGATGAGGTGAGGCAAGGCAAGGACCTTTGCCGTCTTCAACTGACAACAGCAACTTACAATATCCAGTGAATGAAGTTTCGTTTTGAATGTCTCATTTTTCATGCCTCCAATTGTGACACATTTGTTATTCTTTATATTTTCACTTAAAAATACAGGGACTAATTAAAATATCTCTGTATTGTGAGTAAAAGTGACTTTATCTATATTCTTCAAGATCAGTGATTTTCAGCCCTTACTGTATATCAGGAGAGATTTAAAATTCAGAAGCCTTAGGTCCTATCCCTAGAAATCTGGCAATTGTTTGGAGGTGTTTATGTTTAAAGCTTTTTAGGTGATTATAATGTGCAGCCAGTGTTGAAAGCCACTGTTTTAAATAGACAATGAAGGAAAAGTGAGCGAAGGAAGTTGTAATTCAGAAAAAACGGTTGTACCACAGGAGAGCTACTTTGTTGTTTATAAAAATTCACTATTACACAGTTTTGGATATATTTAGATCAAATAACAGTCCACAGAACTAACTACATTTAGCGACTATGATTTAACATGATTAAATTCTAAGGTCTTATCAAATCTAACACAGACAGGGCTCTGATTATAGGTTAGCGAGCCATGGGTAAACTAATCTTTAAATTCAGCTTACCTAATTCACTAATTTATGCCACACACTGAATTGAGATATTAGTTTTCAGGATAGGGAAATAATGTATTTTAAGTTTTCTAGACCACATGTATAAAACTGGGCTTATCTCCTTTTCCCCTTACATAATGAGGATATCAACTCTTTAATTCTTCAGTGGCTAAAAATTAAAATACACACACAGACACAAATCCTTACACTTGACCTTCAAAATCTGCCAAGTGCTTAATAAAAGCACAAAGGCTCCTTCCCAGCACTGACCTATTGCATCCCCAGCCCCAGGTTCCACCTTGCCAGGAGCAGGCTGAGGTGGTGCTGGACTGCTGTTCTTTACAGGCTCAGCACTTGTCCCTGAGATAGTTTCTTTTCGAGAGGCTTTGGGTGGAGGTGGCTCTTCTACCAAAACACCACTTTGTCGCTGCCGTCGCCGTTTCTTACTCCATAATTCATGGCAATCCTGCCAGTGGGGGAGGCTGGAAAAAGACAAAAGGGGAAATGTGTGTGGGAATGTGCACTACTGAGTGAATGGAGGAATAAGAGATTAAAATGGGAAGGCAAAGAGCAAGGGGAAATGGAAAGGATAAAGAAAATATAAAAATAACCAGAAAAGTTAGTAAACAGCAGCAGCGTAAATAGAATCATGGCATATGGTAGTCTGAGGAACTAAAGATCCAAATGCCCAAAGGATTTCTTTCTACAGTGAGAAATGAAGATCTTGCTAATAACAGAGACACACACACCTGCTCTATAAAAATGTCCATATTCCAGTCAAATGGTTAAGTTTTATAATTGTTTGTGCTTAGCATAACAAAAATTAAGGAGACTTTTTTTTTCTTGGTCAAATTTTAATAGGGAATAAACAGACCAAAGGTGACTGCCTTCTTAATATTTACAAAAAGCCCAGGCAAGGTAGTAATTTAAATCTTGGAACCACATGAGCACATTGTAATTAAACGATCTCTGTGTAAAATCAATTTATGTGTTACTTGGTCTCTAATGACCAAAAAACTGGTTCATTTTTTCTTTCTGCCCATTGAATTTCCATGACTGAATATTTTCATTTGTGAGGTTTAATACATTTCTGGACTTTCCAATACTCAATAAATTCCAGTAAGTTAAATCTTACCACAACACAGATTACCACAGCCAAAATTTCCAATTTTTGCTAAAAAGCTTACATACTTCAGTCACATTCAATGCATCAAAATTCAAACATAATAAATGAATTAGGACATTTCTTTGGATTATCAGATTTGTAGTTATTACCTGTTCATATACTAACATCTCATACATTTAAGATACAGTGTTCCTATAAGAAAGAAATGCCCATAAACTCTGACGTGAAAGTTATAATGCTGTCAGCGAAAGTCAAAGGTTTCTATCAGAATGTGAGATGGGGAGTGTAGAACCTCTGAGGATCCCATATAATAGAGAAAATTAATAAGATTCTGATAGAAGAAAGACACATTCAGAGACCATGTTTTCTATATAAAAATTCAGGACATATGGCCTGATAGATAGACAAACTACTGGTTTGATCCCTGGTCAGAAAACTAGATCTCACATGCCACAACCAGGAGTTCTCATGCCACAACTAAAGATCCCACATGCCATAACTAAGACCTGGTGCAGCCAAACAAATAAATATTTTAAAAAATAAATACATAAAATTAGGACTGTTCTGGCATGTATGGGATAACATGATCATTGCAGATATAAGGAATTAAAAAAGATGAAATGTTTAAAAATCTCTTTATTTGGTTGGCCACTGCAGCTTCTTTTTTAAAAAACCTATTATTTTTAGTTTCTCAGGTTTAGAGTCACTACAAGGCCACCAGCACTTACTCTGGAGGATCCATTTTGCTGAGCTCAACATCTTTAAGGAAATCACTCTGTAGAGTCTGTTCAGCTGTACAACGTTTGCTAGGATCTAACGTCAGCATGTGGTCCAGTAAATCAAGTGCTGCTGAAGGAATGCTGTGGAAAGGAAGAGCAAAAGAACAAGTTCACAATGACTCCACAGTTCTTAAGCCTGTAACCTTATGCCAAAGGTCTCTGAATTTCCAACTCCATGTAAAAACCATGAGAAGGGAGTTGGAACCTGGCTAAACAAGAAAGCAGATTTGCTTCCACACAGGATTCAAGAAATGCAATAGTACCACAGGTAGAAAACATGAAGCCTTGAATGCAAGACTATGATGAAACTCATAATGCTCAAAAATAAAATGTTTTCCTACAGTGTGTTGGCATAATAAACTGGGATAGCACTAATTCCCCAGGGCAGGAAAAAGCTAAGTCCAAACAACAGCCAAACACATAAACAAATAGATGTACATATTTGTCAAACTCACAAAGAGAATTCTTCTCGTAGGCGCCTTCTATATTGCTTCTTCGGTTTCATTGTATTGAAGTAGGGCAGCTTGATAACATCAGGCCACACAGCTGGACAAGGGCTACCACAGAGTCGACTGAAAACAAAGCAAAAAGCAAGAACAAGGAAGTGAGTGAGCATTATAAATTTTAGCGATTCTAGAAGCAGAAATGATTACCTCCTCAAGTATGGGGGCTTTTGGCTTATTAAACTAAAAGGCATGCAGAGAGGTAAAACCTCACCTCACTGCTTTAAGGACAGAGGAGTTGGCTAAAAAATAGTAATGAGAAAATACTGGCACAATAGTCCAAAATGATTCACATATTTGGCTTTGTAAAACATGTTCTTAATGTCCCACATAGATTTTCATTACCAGTTTTGTTCTTGTTCGGTTAGCACTAATTTCAAAGAGCTGAACTGGTCCTATAATGTCCTTGTTGAACTAGCAGAAGAGAGCTTAAGACTGGAATTCTGATGGAAAACTGAGTTTACTGCATAACACATAATGGGTTATACACCATCTTTTTAAAAAAGTGTATATTAGCTTGTCATATTCTTCCCTTTAATCTTATTGCAAAACAAAACCAAAAAAAAAAAATTCAAATTCCATCCCAATCCCAGACCTTACCCAAACCCTCTATTAAAGGCTCTCTTTTATAACTATCTGTTTACATAATGCATCACTTACTAAACTCTGAGTTCTTTGAAGGCAGGGACCTATTTCTGAATCCTAAAGTTTAACAGTGATAGGAATTTGTTAGAGAATAGGCTCAATGAATGTTTACTGAATAAAGTTGATCTTAATCTAACCCAAATAAGAATAAACAACTATTCTGAAAACAGTATGCTTTTACATGAAGAACTAATAAAAACTATGCAAATTAAGTAAGTGAAATACACTTACTTACATATATAAGTATGTACAGCCCATGACAAAATATATGGTAAACCTGACTGAAGAGAAACTTACTTGGACATAAGGAGCATAAAATCATTTAGTAGAATGAATGAAAAGTATTAGAAATTAGAGGATGAGATTACTGATCAACCTTGGGCACTCAGAACACATACACAGCTGTACCTGATCAGTTCTAGCTGAGCCAGTTCCAGATTGGCTTGAAAAATAGGCTTCTTTGTGAATAGTTCCCCAAGAATGCATCTAGAAATAATAAAATTGAGAGGTCAGAAGAGAAATCCCTGGAGCTTATTTAAAATGTATTTCAATAAACTTTTATAGTGTATCAGGTTGCATCTAATATACTAAAAAAGCCCAAAACTAAGGGCCTAACTTTCATAAAAGAAAATACTTCTTATGGTGAAAAAAAACATTAAGGATTAAGATTTGCTGGTAGATCAAATTTTTGCCACCTATAAAGGACAGTCTATAAGCAGAAACAAGAAGTCAAGGGACTTTCCTGGTACTCCAGTGGTTAAGACTCCGTGCGTCCAATGCAGGGGGCATGTGCTTAATCCCTGATGGGAGAACTAAGATCCTACATGTCACGTAGTGTGGCAAAAAAATAAAGAAAAAAGGAGTCAAGAGTCCTTTTCTACCAATTCCACTGTAAATTTAAGGAAATAGCTAAACACAAAAAACTCACTTCAATTTTACAAAGATGCTGAGCAATTTCAGTAAGAATAATATTAGCCTTTTTCTTCATCTGCCCTGCAGAATGGGCACTATACACAGCCCTCTTAACATTATATTTCTAAAGTTCATTGTCATCAGTCAGAATCAGTTTCAACAAGACTTTCAAATATATTATGCTTAAATTCTTTCACCATTTTGAAAAGCCCTTTCAAAACTATATTGACATATTTACACAGTCTCCAAGTATCTCTCCATAAATTATTTATTAATTATAAAAGGAAAACTAGTAACTATTTAGTACTGAAAAAAACAACACCTTAGCTAAGTGACCAAAGTAACATCCCCAGAAAAAGGCAAGCAGGGTTCATGTGAGTACAAATGTAATACCTTAGAAAGAACACTTCTGAAATATAAAAGAATGAAATTCTGCCATCTGCAACATGGATGGACCTAGAGGGTATTATGCTTAAGTGAAATAAGTCAGACAAATATAGTACATTACCATTTATATGTATAATCTAAAAAATAAAATGAATGAAAGAATGTAACAAAACAAAAACAAACACAGATATAGGGAAAAAACTAATGATTACCAGTGGGGAGGAGGAACTGGAAAAGAGCAATATAGAGGTAGGGGATTATTATGTATAAAATAAATAAGCTACAAGGACAGGAATACAGTCAATATTTTACAGTAACTTGAAATGGAATATAATCTACAAAAATTTTGAATTATTATGTTGTATACCTGAAACTAATATTTTAAATTAACTAAACTTAAAATTTCAGCCAAAATCAAAACCGAAAAAAAGCCAAGTAACTGTTCCAGATTAAGAATGAAAACTAAATGTAATATGTGCTACTAAACTGGATCCTCTATTACATGAGGTATTGTTGCCAGGACATTATGAGCGTACTGACAAAATTAGTGTGTGAATATATGGAACTACTGGAGAAGGAAATGGCAACCCACTCCAGTGTTCTTCCCTGGGAAATCCCACGGACAGAGGAGCCTGGCGGGCTACAGTCCATGGGGTCACAAGAGTTAGACATGATTTAGCAACTACACCACCACCACTACCATATAAAATTACTTTCAAATGGTTCTGGAAAAAAGATATATATAGTACACATATACAAACATACATTTTATTCTATGAATATACTGTATGTTATATGTAAGTACATATAACATACAACATATATATATACACACACATATATATTTATATGTGTGTGTATATATATACACATACATTTTATTCTATGAATATACTGTATGTTATATTATATATAAGTACATATATATATTATATATACATACAACACATTTATATATGTGTATATATATAGATATAAAATATATGAATATAAAAGAAATGTAGGGCTTCCCTGGTGGCTCAGTGGCAAAAAAATCTGCCTGCCAATCAACGCAGGAGACACAGGTTTGATTTCTGATCTGGGAAGACCCCACATGCTACAGAGCAACTAAGCCCTTGCACCACAATCACTGACACTGCGCTCTAGAGCCTGGGAGCCGCAACTACTGAAGCCCATGCATCTAGAGACCACGCTCTGCCTGCGACAAGAGAAACCACCACAGTGAGAAGCCTGAGCACTGCAACTAGAGACTAGCCCCCCGCTAGTCACAACCAGAGAAAAGCCCATGCAGCAACAAGACCAAGCACAGCCAAATATAAATAAATAAAATTATTTAAAGAAGGAAATGTGGCAAGTTAAAAATCAGTAAAACTAACATAAATGATCTTAAAATAATTATGTTGAGTAAAAGCTGCCAATGTGAAAAAGAACATGTACATTATGATTCTATTTACCACAAAATTCTAGAAATATAAATCAATCTAAAGAGCGAGCAGGTGGGTGTGGGGAATGGGATGATGTGGACAGTAAAGAGGGACTACAAAGGAACACATGGATAATTCTGCAGCACGTTACTTTGGTTGTGGTGATGGTTTCACCAATGTCAAAACAAATTATACATGTTAAATATATGCAGTTTATTATAAATCTCAATTGAAAGGTTAAAAAAATTAGTAAATCTGAATAAAGACTATACTAACATTCTTTGTACTATCCTAGTATCTTTTCTAATTATTTCAAAATAAACTTAAAACATGAAAAAAATTACATCAATACTCTATACTTTTTTATACCTGAAATATTTTTTTCAAAATGTAAGGAAAGAAAAAAAAGGGACAACAAATCTCTTTTATGGCCTGTGTTCTGAAATGAGATTTATTTACAGATACTCCTAAAACCAGTGTTTACAGTCAGCCCTCCATATTTGTAGGTACCATATCCATAGATTCAACCAACCATGAACTGAAAATACTCAGAAAATAAATTCCAGAAAGTTTCAAAAAATCAAAACTTAAATCTGCCACGCTGGCAACTATTGGAACATTTACAGTGTTTAGGTATTGTAAGTAATCAGAGATTATTGAAAATATAGTGGAGGATATGTGGGAGGGTGTGTGTAGGCTATATGTAAACACTACACTATTTAATATAACACACTGGAGCATTCTGTAAACACTACACTATTTAATATAACACACTTGAGCATCCCCAGGATTTTGCGTGCAGGGGGTCCTAGAACCAACCCTGCTGTGGGCACGGAGGGACGACTATAATACAGTTTAACTTTGAAATTCTTTAGCTTGACAAAATTTGAGAAAGCAAACAAACGTAGCTTTTAAAGTTAACAGCAACTTTCTTTTAGCATTTGTTAACCTCAAATTCTTACTTCCAATAGTCTCTCAAACCTTATTCACAGAAAGAAAAGTGTAAGCAAAATTTGTTTCTAATATTAACTGCCAAATCAAATTCCAAATACAGTGTTATCACAACAGGTAAAATAAAACATAGAAAGAACAACTCTGCTGAGTTTACAGACTCTAAGTACAATGTGTTATATTAGTCTGTGTGGCTTCTCTCTTGATTTTCACACTAAACTGCTCTGCTCCATCGATTAATTCTGCCAAGAACATCCCACAAAAACATCTTCAGAGAGACTACCACGAATCACCAAAGTATTAAGTGCACATCAAAAGTCAAGCAAAATCTCAATTCAATGAGTCACTGAGCTTTTAAAGAAAGCATAATTTTCTACAATTTTAATTTTCAACTGTGCTTTTGTGTTTTCAGTTTCTAGTCCTTCAGTGAGGAAGACATCATTATGTAATCAACACTTGGCTACTGCATTGAGGTGGTAGATTGCACAGAAATAATACCAACAGAGCTATGAACTTTCCCTGTGTATCTTAATGGGGCGTTAACTTTAGAGCCTAGCTGTGACAATTTAAAAGCTAATACTGTTAAAGCAAATAGTCCAGAACACAAACATACCCAGCTTGAGTCAGTAAAATTTAACTAAAGCTTCATTTGAGTTGGGTAGGCTACTACAGAAATTAAGCTCTTTCTCCATCACCCTTTTTAATTTTGAAATAAAAGCCCTGTAGTTCTCCTTTGAAAGAATGACATTAATAGAGGAGAGAAAGGATGGAAAAAAGTGATATGCTCCCTGTGAAGTATATGTGTCAGAATCCTAAAGTATGGAGGTCAAGGTCAGTGTGTATAAATAATACAGCTTAAGAAACAATTAACTAACATGACCCATATAATATGTCTATGCCCCTAACATACAAACTGTGGTCTCTAAATATAATTTTCTACTAAAAGGACACCTTAAGAGAAATGGCCAATTCTAGGTCTGTGGCAGGAAATGAACTAGATGAGACTAGAACCAGAAAACAATAGAGGCTATCAATTCCACTATGGTTGAGTCAAAAGGTCCCAAAGAATTAACCTGAATAAACTCCCAATGACTGAAGTCTGGACAGTTTGAAGAGGAATAAGGATGATAACTCTAATGAATTAAAACATGTCAAATATGTTTAAATCCATGAGTTCATAATGACACTAAAAACCAAACCCTAAACAACCTCTCTCTGGTCATCTTTGGAGGATAACAGTAAGCCACCTTATTATTTTGAAAACTGGTAAATAAAATGAAAGATTTAACCCGTTAATAAAACCCTTTAAAAAACTTTTTTTTGGCCCCACCCAGGTGGCTTGCGGAATTTCAGCTCCCCAACTAGGGGCTGAACCCATGCTCTCACCAGTGAAAATGTGGAGTCTTAACCACCAGACTGCCAGGTAACTTCCTAATTAAGCCTTTTCAATATCATTTGTACCCAAGGTTAGCCAAATAGATAATCTTTCTTTATTCCAAGAAAGAATGAAATGATTAGAATATCATACCACAAAAAAACCCAAATGAATTGATGGATACAGACCACTAATAGCTAACAACACTTCCAAACAAGACAATCACATATTATTACATAAAGTGGTGTGTGTATATGTAACTCCACTCCAATAGGGGTGAATATTTTATTAGACATTGTTTAGAACTGCCTGTGTAAGAGAATAATAAAAAGTTGACTAATTTGTAATGGATTTTTTTAATTGTTTTTAAATTTTCTACAGATAATGCACCCAGTTATTGCCTGTACTCTGGACAAGAGGCTCCCACCGCTTCCTACCCCCAACTAGGATACACAAGTGACTATGTGATCTGTCAGAAGTACACAAAACCATCTGTAAAATAGTTTCAGGGTCAGTGGGTATTGGGAATCAGACCTGAATTCACCTACAATTTATAGGAAATAAAAATAGAGAACTATGCTTAAAAAATCACCATGAAGATGCAATCAGCAAAGTCTAGATGGTGAGAAACTCTATAGGACAAATAAACCAATTTCTTCTAAAAAAAAATTATAAGGAGGGGGGACCTAAGAGAGATGGAGGGGGAATCTATAATTAAAAGATGAGATATCAATTGCAATCTATGAATCTTATTTGAAACTATATGTCTGATATTAAGAAATATTTAACAGATTTCTTTGAACTCTGGCTAAAAGTTGATCCCTATTCTTTTGAACTTAAAGAAGAGCTGCAAAAAAACAAATGGAGAGATAAAACATGATACAAGTTCATCAGTATGTGAGTTACAAACAAAAAAAAGATGAAAGGAATCTTACCCACAGCTCCAAACATCTATCGCTGGTGTATAACGCTCCTCTCCCAGCAGAAGTTCTGGAGGTCGGTACCACAGAGTAATAACTTTGTTTGTATAAGGACGGCTGAAAAGTAAAATACAACCATGACATAAATTTACAATGGTTTCCGATGAAAAATACTTGTATAATTAAATGCAAATTAAAACAGCTGTCAATTAGAGATGCGATAATCAAAACAGCTCCATAGCAACCTAACAGTTCAAAAGTAAGCTTGACGGAAGATGATGAAGAAATAACTTCCATTCCAATTTGGGTTGATTTATTTCAGTCTAAAGCAGGTTCAAGAAATCAGAAAGAATTAAGTGTCTAAAATCTAGGTGGTAACACATTTAGAAAATTATGGAACTCTTCAGTTACTGCAATTTACAGAATACTAACATATCCAAGAATAAAAAGGACTTTTTCCTATTTCCCATATGTAATTTTGATGAATGACTCACCTCTCTTCAGAATTATAGAGCCGAGCAAGTCCAAAATCTGCTAGTTTGATCTGCCCACTGTAAAACAAAAATAATTATTTTCATAAGTAACAACAGGAGCTTCCAAATTACACTTAAAAAGTCAAGTGCTGGGACTTCCCTGACAGTCCAGTGGTTAAGACTTGGAGTTTCTGCTTCAGGGGGCACAGGTTCAATTCCTGATCGGGGAACTAAGATCCCATATGCAACAAGATGAGACCAAAAAAAAAAAGTCAAGTGCTAATTTAGGAATTAAAGGAATTACAAAAATGAATTTTAACCTTTTAGTTCTGCTCTTAATGGTAACTCTCCCAGATTAAGTTTCTTTGACCACACCACTCCACAAAGCCTAAGGGAGTTTTTTTTAGACTACTATTATGTTTTTGGATATGATTCCTTAACTAAATATTTCTTTTATTTCTTGGCAAACAAAAGTGACTAGAACCTGCTAGATTAAATACTTATGGTTGGGAAAAAACTGAATGGGCTATTATAGATTAAGGGAGATTTAAGAGGCCTAACAACTAAATCCAATTCATAATCCCTGACTGATTCTGGTTTGAACAAATTAGCTCCACAAAAGACTGTTTTTTTATTCCGGCCACGCCATGGGGCTTGCTGGATCTTAGTTCCCTGACCAGGGATTGAATCTGGGCAACAACAGTAAAAGTGCCAAGGCCTAACCACTGGACTTCCAGGAACTCCCTACAGAAGATATTTTTGACATAACTGAAAAAACACAAAATATGGACAGTTAGAAAATAATATATAATAATTCTGTCAGAGTATTTAGAGTCAAACATACTGATGTAATTTACTTTACTATTTTAAAGTTACTATTTTAAAGTAAATTACATCAGTATGTTTGACTCTAAATACTCTGACAGAATTATTATATATTATTTTCTAACAGTCCATATTTTGTGTTTTTTCAGTTATAAAGGCAGAAAAATAAGGGAGCAAATACAGCAAAATGTTAATTGTTATATAATGTTGATGTTAAAGAGACCACATCCATGTTTCACTCTGCTAAATATCCTTCCTTTGACATTGAATGAAGTAATATTTTAATAAAATGCAACACAAAATGCTGGGAAACTATTTAAAAACCATAATTAACTGTTGGATTAATCATACCTATCTCAATTTTTGTGTACAGTTTGTGTCACCTCTTGGGCAATGAAAAGTCAGTTGACTTTTTTTAAAGGACTGGGGATATCTCAGGGGTTTGATAGCTCAGATCTAGCAGAAAAAATGAGATAGAAGAGGGGGGAAAAAGGCTATTCTACGAGGTGCTCCTCAAAATCTGAGCAATAGGACAAAATATTAAAACCAGGTAACTACTAGCAACAAAATTTTACATTAAATCAACTCAACATTCTTAGTAAAGATTATGGGCACCTTACCCACTTGTCCCATACCTCATCACATTTTAAGTTCAATTTATAAGCAATTTCTGAGAAAAGCAAAAGGAAAGAAATAGCTGTCTTGAGTCCTATATTGAGACAAAAAGGGTTCCTCAAATTCCTTGGCATCCTTACTTTGATCCCAAGACTCAAGGTAAGTTCTACTATGGTACAACTTAAAAGTTAAAATGGCAATAGAGGCACTTTCTCGGTGATCCAGTGGTTTAAGAATCAGCCTGCCAATGCAGGGAACACGGGTTTAATACTTGCTCTGGGATGATTCCATTTGCAGCAAAGCAACTAAGCCTGTGCACCACAACTATTAAGCCCAAACTCTGCAACCAGAGAAGCCACAACAGTGAGAAGAAGCCTGCACTCCGCAGCTAGACAGTAGCCACTGTACACTGCAACTAGAGAAAGTCCAGGTGTAGCAACAAAGACCCAGTACAGCTAAATAAATGAATAAAATTAGCAATTAATTAAATTTAAATAAATAAAATTTTTAAAAAGATGGTGGAAATGATAAAATGTATTAAAAAAAATAGTAATAGATATATGGTTATGGAAAATAAGGCTAGACCTAAGTATCACCAGAACCTAGTTTATTTCCTAATCCATCCCCGTACCCTCTTACTCTCAGTAGATAACCTTCTTCACTGGAAACAGATGTCATCTGTTAGGTGGGAGCTATTTAACATTGTTTTACCTATACTTATTTACACCTCTAACCTTGCTTTCTCCTTTTCCTTCAATTACAGAAAAAATGTGTCAATCTCTTTTCCTGTTCAAGGATAATCCATACTACCACTTCTGGCTTTGATGTCATCTCCTCTAGAACCTCATTCCTTTAAATTACTTTGGTTCTTTCCTGAATCGTCAACTTTCCCCTCTTTATTTTCTTTTTCCTTAGCATTTAAATATGCTCAAAGCTCTGCATCCTTAATAAAAAATTAATAAAAACAAACAAAGTCACAACTACAATCACCTTCCCATTAATTATGCTACCCACCCACTTACCCCACACTTTCACCACTGACCTTTTTTATTTTCAGATTCTCTTCTTGGGTCTTAAAACCTATTTACATCACCTGACATCTATAGCCATGCATTCCTTAAACCTCCATGCATTCCTTAAACCTGCTAATTTTGCATTCATGATATTTCCTTATTTTCTTCTGATCTATCTGACCAGTTTCTCAGGTTTCATCTTCTCATATCTTTTCTATGCTTAGTAACTCCTGAATCTACACTGCTAGTTTGAAACTCACATGTGATCATATGCCTTACTTGGTATCACTACCCTGGATATATTATAGTACCCTGAATATATTAGAGTATGGGGTTTCCTCTTTTGCCTCATGCATCCTATTCTTCCTGTATTCCCTACATTGACCACTGTGCCACCCATCTAGTTTCTCAAGTGAGAAATCTGTGAGTACACTGATTCCCCACCATTTACTCTCTCATCAAGTCTACTAATCTACCAAGTCCATGCTGTCCATCCTCTACTAGCAATGCCTTGGTTAGTTTAAGTTCAGACCATTTCTTATGACATTTTTAGTAAGTCTGTGTGCCCCCAGTCCATACCCTATATAGTGACCATTCAGTGACTTTTCTAAAGCAGAAGACTAATTGGTCTCTCTTATATCTAAAATAATTTGGTTTTATTTATAGTTGTGTAATTAAGATAAATATCACGAAGCCCAACCCCACCCTCCTCCCTCTCTTATCGACTGTTTTCCCTCCTTCATCCAGCTGAGGACTCCTCTCTACGCCATCTCACTCAAAAGTCTCTGTGTAGACACTAAATCAGCAAGAATAGAGGCTGGTTGGATCAGACTAGACTATGAGACTCCTGTAGCCTGCTTAGAAAACTGAAAAGAAAATTCACTTTAGTCTAGAAGCTCACCAGCTTCCTGAACTTGGGAAGTTAGGGACAGAGAGGGGCTAGACCCACCAGAATGGACACCAAACAGGACTGCAATTATTTCCTAGCCTGACACATCCCCCAACAGAAGAGCAAAAGAACAGAAGAAAGTATAGTCCAGAAAACTGCAAGATGATAGCCATCATCATTAAAGTTTTTGATGCCTTATTACTGTATATATAGATGGTTTTAACCAAGTGCAGCTTTAATAAGAATTATGGTGGGTCACAGATATAGTGACAGAAAGGAATCTTTTAATATCACATTTTATCTCATAAAGGTATTTAAGTATAAATAATAATTCTACAGTAATTTGGACAATTAATGAAATGCATTAATTATATAATTTGAAAACAAAAAATTAGCCAGCACCTCTTAATGGCTGTCTCTTATAAATAAAATTTAAATCAGCTCCTCGCAACTGCCCAGCTTCATCTCGCCATTGTGTGTTTCACTCTTCTTGCCCTAGCAATACTGACTCCTTTTCCAGTTTTTCAAACATGCTATGTTATTTTCACATTTATGTGCTTTTGTAAATTTTGTGAATTTGTAAATGTGAATTTACAAATGTGAATTTGTAAATTCAATCTCTTTTGCCTAGAAATGTGACCCTCTGTTGTCATTCTTTCTGGTAAATGCCTATTCATTCCTTGAAATCACATCTTCCCAGATGCTCCCAAATCTGGGGGTGGGGGAGAGTTTAATAAATGTTTACAGAAATAAGCAATTTATTTGTTTAGCTTCCCTACTAAATGCAACTCTCCAGGGACCAACCATCCAACATGGGACTTTAGGTGCTAAAACCAGGACAGTCCTGGGCAACCCTGAAGAGCTGGTCACCCAACTCCACAAAGATAGGAAACATGTCATAGTCATTCTATATTCCCATCAATTAATAGATAATGTTTGTTAAACAGAACTGAACAGAAATATTTAATACAAAGGGTGCATCAGACAAGTTCAGTTCAGTCGTTCAGTTGTGTCCAACTCTTTGCGACCCCATGAACTGCAGCACGCCAGGCCTCCCTGTCCATCACCAACTCCCAGAGTTTACCCAAACTCGTGTCCATTGAGTCGGTGATGCCATCCAACCATCTCATCCTCTGTCGTCCCCTTCCCCTCCTGCCCTCAATCTTTCCCAGCATCAGGGTCTTTTCAAATGAGTCAGCTCTTTGCATCAGGTGGCCAAAGTATTGGAGTTTCAGCTTCAACATCAGTCGTTCCAATGAACACCCAGGACTGATCTCCTTTAGGATGGACTGGTTGGAACTCCTTGCATCAGACAAAGATGGCTATAAAAAGCCTAATTACCTACAGAACCAACACTGGCCTTATTTCAACGGTCCCAGACTTGCTTTTTATTCCTCAATATGTAGGGCTATTACTCAAGGCTACTGTAAGTAACAAATGATATCACCAATTCACTTTAAACAAACAGCCAAAGAGGAAAGAAGCAGATGATAAAAACTTCTGAAGGATTAACACTGTTCTTTACCAAATTCCTGTCTGTCTATATTATTAAAACCCAGAAGTAAGTGCTGGCAGTGGAGGAGAAGGGGACGACAGAGGATGAGATGGCTGGATGGCATCAATGGACATGAGTTTGGGTGAACTCCGGGAGTTGGTGATGGACAGGGAGGCCTGGCATGCTGCAATTCATGGGGTCGCAGAGTCGGACACGACTGAGCAACTGAACTGAACTAAACTGAAGTGTTGGCAGAATGGTCAGTCCCAACTACATCTGTGTTTACTCTGAAATTCGATAACTAAGAAAGTCTCAAAAGCAGCTATAAGAGCAGGTTTCTCCCAATGAAACAAAGGAGAATTTCCTTAACTCAATGTGTGTAGGAATTTGCCTAGGACCACAAAAGTATTACTATGGCAAAAGCTCTCTGAATATTCCTGTAGGATATGAGTGATTCTCTAAAATGTTTGCATTAAAAAAAACCTTTACAAATAAAATAAAAAATACCTTTACAATCCTATCTCCTTTAGCTTCTTACCAAGACTGAGTCTGAGACTGCTGATAAAAGTATCCCATCACAAGTTGTTCCTAAGGTACAGACATCAGATGTACATAAACACAAACACTGCATTATTGGGTCTATCTATAACTCTTTAATTAATTAGCTGAAACTAAGGGTGTCAGAAGAGAGGGAGAAAATGCTTAACCTCATATGGTTACTATGTTACCTGTTGTTCAGCAAAATGTTAGAACACTTAATATCCCGATGCAGGAAATTCTTTTTGTGACAGTAATCCAATCCTTCCATTAGCTGTTTCATGAATGACTTGATATGGTCCTCAGAAAAGTGCACCAAACCAGATTCCAGAAGTCCCATTAAGTCATGGTCCATATATTCAAATACAAGGTAAAAGGCTCCTACACAGGATGAAGAAAAAATTTAGAAAAGAGAAAAAGGATGCTGAAATAACGATGCCTTAATTTTTAAATAATTTTGGAGTTGACCATTAGCTCTCTAGAAAAAGATGTTTAACTTTATATATGAAAAAACTAAAACTCCAGCAATGGAGTAACTTGCCCATTTTAATAATAAATAACAGAACTACTATTTGAATTAATCTTCTGACCCACAGTCTGGTGCTTTTTGGACTACTTACGTCTTGAACGGGACAACTCCCCCAATTAGGCTGTATAACTAGTCTTTTATGATCTAAATCAGTTGGCAAATTACAGACTGCTTGGGGCAAATCCCTTCTGTCTACTGCTGTAAATAAAGTTTTATTTGTAACATACAACCATGCCCATTTGTTACACACTCTGAGACAACTTTTGTAGAAGTCTTTACAGAAGTGCTAACAGCACTCACATAATATGCCAGGGGTGCAGACTATTAATGAAATTTATAGTATTTAAGAATTGAAAGAAAAACGAATCATCCAATTCAACATCCTACATTTAAAAGTAAGGTAAAAGGCTAAGAGAATTGTAAAAGATTTGAAATCCACATTATCTGTACACTTTCAGCATGGTACATGATAGAGGCAAATTCTGTAACATAAGAAACACTAGACCTAGTTATACTATAATCTATCCAGTCTAAAATTCTTCTCTCAATAACATAAAGGTATGGATTCTTAGTCTAGAGGGTAGGCTTCACGGACCCTGAAATAGCATATAACATTTTAAATGTTTTTTTTTTAATGTTTTTTTGAAGAATGAATCCATGAGATATTTTAAAAGGTCCATGACTGTCAAAAAGTTAACCACCATTGGATTAAAGGAATACTTTAGCTTTAGTTAAGCCCTCCTACAAAAAAAGAAAACACTAAAATTGCAAAAGAGTGGATAAAGGATACAAAGGGACAACTCAAGAAAGAGAAAAATAAGTAAAATTCATAGACAAGGGAAAAAACTTGTCTTGTCTTGTCTAAGGGAAAAATACCAATCCAAAATAATGGTATCACTCATATTTCACCTATCAGATGACAGTTTTTTAAAAAGATAAATTCAACATTATGGAGGATTAAGTGAGATGGGACTCACTGGTGGGACATAAATTATTATGCAATCTACAATTAAATATGAAAATTCCTTTCACCAAATAATTCTATTTCTAGGAAACTATATTAAGAAATAAATCAAAATGCAAAGATTTATGCAAAGATCCTCAATGCAGTGCTATTATAATATATTTTTAAACTGACAACTAATTGCTCAACAAGGACTGGTGAAATTAAATTTGGATTCATTTATCTTCATGCACAGTCATTAAAACATGTTAATGATACAGGAAATAGCTTATGGCAAGTTATAAAACACTAAATATACCTTGATCTCAGTTATGTTAAAATAAATACAATATCTATGAAGTACTAGAAAGAAATATGCCAAAATATTAACACTATATAGTGATCGTCTATGGATGGCAGTATACTGGAAGGGAGTGGGTGAGAGGTGATTGCCATTCTCCTTTTCCTATTCATCTACATTTTCATTTCTTCCACAATAGGTATGCATCACATCCATTCATTATTTTTTTGTGATTAAAAAAAAAAATTTTATTATTTGGCCATTCCGCACAGCATGTTAGTTTCCCTGACCATGGATTGAATCTATGCCCACTTTAGTGAAAGCATGGAGTCCCAAGGAAGTCCATTATTTTATGATTTTTTTTTAAGAAAAAGAATTTGAACAGTATATAGTAAATTACTTATACAGTACAGAATGATATGGATAAAACCAAGCACCTGTCCAAAAGCAACCAGTTAACATTTTTTTATGCATCTTTACTCTGTATTATTTTTATAATCAGAAAAGGTTAAAAAACACACCCAGAAATATACCTAGTATACTTAATTCTATTCCAGTCTAATTTTCATAAATTTATCTAAGCAGAATTTCCTTTTCTTTAAAACTACTTCTGCCAAACTTAAGAGATACTACTCCCTTAATGCTAATACCTCTGAGGCTCTGTAAAGAAGTCCAACTTAACTTTAACCAATACCCTCCTAATTTTAAGTATTTCAATCATATTTTCTTAATATCCCAGGCTATATTCACATATGCCATCTCTTTACAGCTGCCCATTTCTAAACCTTCAGATTTATTTTAACAGAAGTTGGCTGGATGTCATAGATAGACTACAACAATTTTATTCCCCAAAGACAAGTTACAAATCCAGGAAAACCACAATGTGACCTGAAGAAAATTGTTTTAGAAATACCTGCTTTGGATTCTGAACTGTATGAGCACAAAGCTACGTTTAAAAAAAAAAAGATGCATATAAATGAAGGAGGGCTTCCCAGTAGCTCAGCCGGTAATGAATCCGACTGTAATGCAAGAGACCCTGGTTCTGGTTCTGGTTCTGGGTCAGGAAGATCCCCTGGAGAAGGGCTAGGCGACCCACTCCAGTATTCTTGGGCTTCCCTGGTGGCTTCAGATGGTAAAGAATCTGCCTGCAATGTGGGAGACCTGGGTTTAAACCCTGGATTGGGAAGATCCCCTGGAGGAGGGCATGGCAATTCACTCCAGAATTCTTGCCTGGAGAATCCCCATGGATACAGTAACCTGGCGGGCTACAGTTCATGGGGTGGCAAAGAGTTGGATATGAATGAGTGACTAAGCACAGCATAAATGAAAGAAGGATGAAAAAATGAGAATAACTGTCTAATCTGGGTTTTAACTTTCATTACTATTATTATAATTTGTGAAAAAAAAAAACAACAAAAAGAACACTTCAAAATGTTGCTTGGAGGAGAACCTTACATTTTTTTATGTGCTCGCCTTATTAGGTGTTACAGCACTTTAACTGTAATGATTAACAATCATTTCCAAAGAGTACACTGATGAGGATGGATGGACATTTTATAAAATACGCACTGTTCAGCATAAGAGCAATGTATTAACATCTTAATTTTGATATGAATTAAAGAAGCTGGATTTGTTTAGTACAACCTGTTAAAAAACACAAACATGCAAACAAGAAAGGGAAATAAAATGTACCAATCTACCATACAGAAACATGATTCTTTGCTAGTACCTTTGTCCTTCTTGAAATCCAGTGCATCCTGTTTATCTGTGACAATTTCCTTCATGTTAACAACACTTCGGTGGATCAGCTGACGAAGGATTTTGATCTCACGAATGGCTGTGATTGGGAAGCCCTCTTTTTCATTGTCCAGTCTCACCTTCTTCAGAGCCACTAGCTCTCCTGTTACAGCAAATTCAAACAGTTTTATCATAATTAGCATTTTCTGGCCACCATCATGAATCAACCAATATATGCTCTTGCTCTGATAAACTTAATGCCTACTTTAATGCTACATGCAAGATATTTTATACTGTTTGTTTTTTTTTTTAATCCCCAGGTCCCCTTTCTTATCTTTGATTTTTAAATGACTTTAAAATTTTAATTCAATATTCGATTAGGCCTAAAAATTTTGGATTATTAAAATATACCAAAAATTCAACTACTTCATTTTATTTTCAAGGACTAACTCCTTACCAAACAAAGAGCAACTTACAAATTTTATTTTTACCTTTTCTTAAATCCCCCAAAACATTTTCAGTGGACAACCAGAAGGAAGGCTTTTAGAGGGTAATAATTATATTATGCTTTTGGAAAATTTTGGTCTATTTTGTAACTTTTGGAGACCAAATTAGAACTCAAAGTTTACTTTTGCTAAATCCACTTAAAGCAGCAGTACTGCTAAATTTTTAACCTTCTGACATCTAGAATTTTTTGGCATTATTTACCTGTGTCTTTGTCTTTGGCTTTATATACCTGGCCATAAGTTCCCTCTCCAATAATCCCAATAATGTCAAACTTGTCCACACAGCGTTTCCCCCAGTCACTTTCTGTTTGTCTTCTTTCTCCGTAACGCGGACAACAAATTCTAAAAAAGGCAAAACAAAAAAATAAAACAAACAAAAAAGCTGCTCTAAAAATTTAAGTGTTTTGTTTTGTTTTTTTTCTGCATCACACAGTTTGTGGAAACTTGTTTCCCAACCAGGGATCAAACCCATGACCTTCAGTGGAAGCTCAGAGTATTAACATGCCAAGGAATTCCCTAAGTGTATTCAAAAAGAACAAAACAGAATTCTTTTATGATGATTTCTCTGATTCCTGGGTCTTTTATCAGTTTCTTTATTAAAAAGGCAGGAATCAAATAATATAAAATAAATAGTAAACAGTCTCTCACAGTGGCTGAGATTTTTCTTTTTTTGGCCTCAGGAAGACATAAGATCAAATAATAGAATTGCTGCTTATTTTCTAACTTCTTACTGGCTTCCTCAACTATAGAATGGGAAAATAATCCCTAAATCATAGGGTTACTATAAAAGTAAAATATAAAACTTTGGCAATAATATATGCTCAATAAACGGCAACTGTTTTTCTTACTAAGAGAAGGCGGCTAACAATCAGAAGATCAAACCCAGATTCTACTACATTATGACATGGCAACTCATGTAGTTCAGGGGAAAAAAACCCCACATCTATTAATTCCTCATTAATATGTACATGATTGACATCCTCTGAATATAACGATTTCTTTCTTCTTTAATACTCTAAGTAGTATGAACTCAAAAGATACCATGGGATCAATGTTCATGGTAAACTTGAACTTGGGAAATTATTACTTTTCTAAAAAACATGACAAAGTATCTGGGGATGCAGATGAAAGAATTTTATCCGTGAAAATAAAGCAAGATCTACACTAGGCCCAATCCTCTATGATCCTAATGGTGTAGGTTGTGGTCCAAAGGTAGGGATGGATCCTGCCAAAAACTCACTTTGGTCTCTTTTTGTATGGTTGCTGAGGTGGTGTGATTGCCTTTGGTTCTGGAGAGTCTGGGGGAGATGGATCCCCACCAGGGAGCTCTGGAGGGAGAGGGAGGTCTGTGAGTAGGTGACGTGGTCTTTGTTCCTTCTCTTTCTTCACAGGTTTTGAAGGTAGAGTTTCTTTCGGACTAAACAACAGAGAGGAAAAAAAGAAAAAGATCACAATTACTTAAAGAATGTGCAAATAAAACTCAAAGATTGTAATGTCTGGTTATTAAAAGGTTAAAAAGATTTTACTTTTAAGCGAAAAGCCCCTGTAATATAACATAAAGAAATGGAGTTTAGTCACAGTTCAAGAGACTTGGATTTTGCAAAAAGAAATCTATAGTATATTAAAAAAAAAAACAAAAAAACTTGGATATTATTTGTAGAAACTTTAATAAACTCTTTAATGTCCTCCTGAAGAGGCTATCTGGATTTTTATTGAGATGAAATAAAATACAGGAAGTTATAATCTTAAATTTGCAAAGCACCATGGCAAACCTCCTCTAAAGATTTCAATAATGATGGAAAGCCCAACAGTGTAATACTACTATGTTACTAAAGATGTGGAGAGAAACTTGGAAAAAGCAAAGAGTATTTTAGAGTGTTTTGTAAGAAATACAGCTAAGCTGGAGATCAAAATAAATGATTTATTCCACTGGTTGGGAAGAAAAGGCAATCATATTCAACCACCCAAAATGGATAAATAACTCTCAAACTAAGAATCTAAAAAGAACGAGTCCAAGAGACTATTTTAGAATCATTAAAGCACTGGCGGCTCAAATGGTAATGGTAAAGAACCTTCCTGCCAATGCCAAAGACACGGGTTCAATCCCTGGGTTGGGAAGATCCCCTGGAGAAGGAAATGGCAACCCATGCCAGTATTCTTGCCTGGGAAATTTCCTGGAAAAAGGAGCCTAATGGGCTACAGTTCATGGGGTCACAAGAGTCAGACACGACAATGACTAAACAACAACAACAAAGTACTGGCAGCAGAAAGCCTCTCCAGCAAATTATAATAGTCCGTGGGGGAACAAAAGGGATGGCTTTTCTGGAATAGATTAGAAAATTCAATTTTCAGATCTAATTTTTTAACCACCTCTACTTATGGGTAAAAAAAGGATTTTGCGCTATGCATGTCCTCAGGAAAAATAGGCAGCATACTAATTCATGTCTAGAGATAAAACCATGATAGTCTTTTGTATTCCATCACAGTATCAGAAGATTAAAAAGCATCTGAGAATCCTAACCACAGTAGGAACCTCTTCTACTTTTTCAGCAAGTGGTTATTAAGAGAAAACTTTCATAAATACTTACATAGAACCATAAACACATCTAAGGATAATACAGCTATCCCTTGCAATGTATCTTTTTAAAGCATACTGCTACCTTCAGTGTGTGAAACACAATCTCAAAAGCTACTACTTCCTATTATTTTTCATCATTTTAATCTCAAAAATCATACAAAATAACAGAATCTAGTTTGTACCATATTAACCAGAACTGGGGTAGTCAAGGTAGAGCAAAACGATCATCTGAAATTTTCTGTTAAATTACTGATAGTGATGAACACACACCAACTTGCAGTAAGATTTTTCTACCCTGAAACAAAGTCTGTTACGAGAAAACTCTTGGGTCAGGATGTCATATAGATTTTTTAAATTTCCCCAATTTTTAAGACATTCAGAAAAGAAAATTCCTAATTTTTCAACTACTATGTCAAAATACTTTTTATAAAATTCAATTCATGATTCAAAAATAAAGTCTAGCTTGCTTCTGTGTCACTAGAATTAAATTAACTAAATTCTTTCACCATCATTTCACGTAAGTTCAGTCTATATTTTACATTTACATCTTATTTTCTCCAAAATTTACTTTATGAGTTCAAATATTGCTATTGTGAAAATGTACATTGCTTCTAAAACATTGTATTTCAGTCTGTTATTTCAAGAAAGAATGCGTGTTTGATGGGATATGTACTACCAGTTTAGAGCACACAAGTTAAACAGAGGTTAAATTTTGTTTCAACAAATTCCACATGTACCAAAAGCCTTGCAATAATAATGCATAAAATAAAAATGGTAAAATTGCAATGCTTAGAAATATTATGGTCTTTAGCCTTTAGTGTAGGGTACTCACTAAAATAAAGCTCTATATAGTTCTGAGAACATATGGTAGATACAGAAAGGGTCTAACATAGTGGAAGAAATATTGTCGGAGAAGGCAATGGCACCCCACTCCAGTACTCTTGCCTGGAAAATCCCATGGACAGAGGAGCCTGGTATGCTGCAGTCCATGGGGTCGCTAGGAATCGGACACGACTGAGCGACTTCACTTTCACTTTCATGCACTGGAGAAGGAAATGGCAACCCACTCCAGTGTTCTTGCCTAGAGAATCCCAGGGACGGGGGAGCCTGGTGGGCTGTCGTCTCTGGGGTCACACAGAGTCGGACACGACTGAAGCGACTTAGCAGCAGCAGCAGCAAGTCATTACTTGAAGATTCAGTACCAGAAAGAACAGACTGACCCTATCAATATCAGTATTTCCTGCTTCTCCATTTATACCAGCAGATGGGTTCACTCATGGAGACAAAGTTGCATTAATGCCTGTGTATAATTAAAAAAAAAAAAAAGTTGTCAAATCTCAGAGTGCTCAAATTTTAGAATATGGATAGTCTCTTGGAATTTATGATGCTGGAATTTATTCTGTAGGTACAACGTAAACGCCTCTGAGATGTCTTTACTGTTAATAAAAAAAATATGAATTTACATATGAACTACAAAAAAAGAAAATTAGCTTTATTTTGGGCCATGTCACACAGCTTGTAGGTTCTCAATTCCCTGACCAGGGATGGAACTTGGGCCCACAGCAGTGGAAGCTTGGAGTCCTAACCACTGAAAAGTCAAGGAATTCCCCAAAATTAATTTTTGTAATTTTCAAAATTTAAAATAAACTACTTTAAATATCCCCATCCCTGATAGCTCACTGAATAAAGAATCTGCCGGCAAGGTAGCAGACATAGGAGATATGGGTTCGATCCCTGGGTTGGGAAGATCCCCTGGAGGAAGAAATGGCAACACACTCTAGTATTCCTGCTTGGGAAATCCCATGGATAGAGGAGACTGGGTGACTAAACATGCACTTTAAATGTGGCCATTTATCTCATTCCTCTTAAAGAAGATTGTTTAAAAAGCGATTTATTTTTATAAACGTCTATTAAAATTTGAATGAACATATTAAAAACTTTCTATTAGCATTCTAATAGAATAAAAATAGAAAACAAGCATTCTATTAGCAAAATCCTAAATTCAAACCTGAACGTTTAATAGGTCTTTTATACAAGAGTTCAGTACTTTAAAAATACAGCCTTTAAGAATCCTGTAGACTCTACCCAAGTCTGATAAAACTCCAGATGAACCACGCTATCCAAAAAAAACAAGAGAAGAAAACAACATTTTAAAAACCCTATATGGTTAACTGAAAATTTAAAGAAGAGTATACAGATGATTGGACTTCCCAGGTGGCTCAGTGGTAAAGAACCTGCCTGCCAATGCAAGAGACATAAGAGATGCAGGTTTGATCACTGGGTCAGGAAGATCCCCTGGAGGAGGGCATGGCAACTCACTCACAGTATTCTTGCCTGGAGAATCCCATGGACAGAGCCACAGACAGAGCCTGGGGGAGCGGGGAGTTACAGTCCATAGTGTCGCACAGAGTCGGACACAACTGAAGCAATTTAGCTGCATATATGGATGATCTCCTTAAAAGAAGCATATCCCCATGACCAGCTATGTCTGTGAAGAATGCATTATATCAAAGCGGATGTTTGGAAGCCTTTGCTTCTAGAAATAAGAATTGTAGACTGTGAATCAGAAAGGTTTTTGCAAATACCATTAATTAAATTCACTCTTCTATTTCATACCTGGGTTTATATATTTCTGCTCAATATACATACTATACACACACACACGTTTGAAAGAGAGATTAATTCTTTTCCCAAAAGGACAAATCCTCTAATACAACCTTTATATCATCCATGTAACAAATAATTTCTTAACTACATGCCCAATTTCATTTCACACAAGCCTGGCCTTGGTTCCTTCAGCAGTTTTACTTATTCAAATAATCAGTATTTAATGACTACATTCTATGTCTTATGTTTAAAATACTATAGGCGATAAAAAGATGTATAAGTCACATTCTCAACATTTAAGCTCCTGCAGCCTCCTATGAGATAAAGTACAGAGGAATAGAAGTTCCATTCACAATGTTCAGATTTCTTCCTAAAAAGTCTTCTTACATAAAATTATTTTTTCAGGACTTCCCTGGCAGTTCAATGGTTAAGATTCAGCGCTTCCTATACAGGGGGCACAAGTTTGATCCCTGGTTGAGTAACTAGGATCCCAAATGCCACACAGCCAAAAAAAACTTTTTTTAAATAAACAAATGTTTTTCATGTGAAAGGTGCAGCTGGTTCATGGCACCAAATAAGTAAATGAAGACAAAAACAGAAAAGCCATCTTGAATTTTAAGTTAGTACATAGTGAAAAAATAAAATTGATATTGGAAGAAATCTTCACTTCCATTTTTCTACCTTTAATAAGGACTATTAAATGAAACAGTTACACTTTTGGAATCAGAATATGTAATAAAAATAATTTTTCTCACTTCTCTCTCGCGAGTGTTCTTAAAGACAGCTACACATACTCAAATAAGCACTGAATGATCTTACTTTACCCTTCATTTACAATCTGAAAGATAGAAATCTCTACGTGCCTTCTATCAAAATTGTTCCACATCTGCAAATCTGCACTCTACCCTGACTCATGGTAGATAGGTTCAATGTCTACTTGGTTAGCCAAGTAAACATTTCAAAAGGAAGGTTCCTAGCCACACTGATATGATTCTAGCCACTATGTAAACTAATATTTAAACAAGGTTCTCATGGAAAGATAGTGGCCTAGGTTCCCTCTGGATGACTTCTTTTTCAACAAAACTACAAAAATATATATTTTGTATCTATGGTAAGTATATTGTGTACCTCAAACAAATTTTCCTACATAAATTTCAGGTTCTTTTCTTCTCATTTGTAGTTCTCAGGATGTGGCAGAATTCATTAATACCTATTAATATTAGAAAGAGCATGTGGAATTTTTCTTTAAAATAATATTTACCACTATATATAGTAATGGAGCCATTCATTTAAATAGTCTCTTTTCCCATCATTTATTGCACTTGCACCTTCTAAAAAAGCACAGAGAGTAGTTTGAAAAACTATAGACCTAAAGGGCTGAAATGTATCACGATTTAAACTACTGCTGTCACCTGGAAAGTAACAGAAGCTTGGGAATTGATCTGGGACGCACGACTGATAATATTTATTTCTGTGCTTACAACGAAAACTTGTTGTATTAAGTGAAACTCATATTCTCTATAACAAGAGGGCAGAATCTCCATAGAAAAACAATAACCCGAAGACTGCCATGGTATATGTCACTGCTGATTCAAGTTTGTTTGGTTGTACTTGCCTAGCTAAGTCCACCAAGAAATTAAACAAATATATTTCCTAATGTCTTCCATGAAATCAGACTCATGTTTCAAATCATTTCAGGTCTCAATAGTCAAAAGGATTATTAAAATGAGAGCTCTTCTTATCACCACACTGTGAATTTATATTCTAATTAGCAAAGACTCTACATATTGTTCTTTTGCTTCTTAAGGATAATTTTTTTAAAGCATCAAGATGGAAAAAAGTCGATATAAAAGACATTTTTGGGACTACTTAGGATCTTAATATTATTATTATTGATATGCTACTGATATTATTCAATAAATGAATGTATTTTAGGGTGATAAAGGTATTATGATTATACAGGAAAGTGTTCTTGTTAGAAGAGACATGCTAAACTATTCAAAAAAGTCATAATATCTGTAGTTTAAAAAAATATGGTAAAAAATTAACTGGTCAATCTAGCTGAAGGGCATACAGGTGTTAATTTTTCTGCAGCTATGTAATACTGAAATTTTCAACATAAAAATTCAAGGAGAAAAACACATGATTTTTAAAACTTTCAATCAAAATTATTGATAAATACTCGTGAGAAAAAGGATTACTAGACCTCAAATTATAATTATCTTTTCCTAATCATGTCATACATAAGGACTTTTTCCACTGAAAACCTAACATCACAGGCACTTCCTATTCATGAAAGCATTCTAAACAGACACACATCAGAACAATTTTGACAAAGCCTTGAGAACAAAAACTACATTACACTTAGATCAAGAGGGTTAAAATTTCCCAGTTAACTACAGTACTTACCTATCCATGTCATCATCTCCCAGTAATAAGGGTGGGAGGGGCAGAGGAGGCAACGTTGAAGTTTTTAGGTGTGGAATAGCAGCTGTTACAGATACTTGAGTCTTCAAAGAAACCTGTACAGAGGGCTGAGAATTTGCCTGAGAGGACAGAGTAGATGTCCTTGGATGAACAGAGGGGGGCAAAGTTGAAGTACTTGAAGAAAGAACCTGACTAAATGTTGGCTGGGGAGGAGGCAGAGGTGGCTGCTGTGGAATAGCTGGCAGTGGAGGCAAAGGTGGCAAGGGGGGTGTCTGTGGTGGAGGGGTAGTAGTTGGTAAAGGAGGTGGAGAAGTAACTGTGGGAAGAGGAGGAAGGGTCTCCTTTTCAGATGTCTCTGTCTCTTTTGGAGTAACAATCTCCTCTTTCAGTGCTACAGGTTTAGAGTCTTTTGTTCCCTGTACTTTTGTATCTTTAAGAACAGGATGCTTCTCAGAGTTCTCATCCAACTTCACTTTCCCTGTATCTAAAGAATTTTTGACCTCTGTGTTTAGATGTGTTACATTCACCAGTTCAGTATCTGGGGCAGATTTTTCCAATTTTACACCTCTGGGTAACTTTTTAGGCTCCAAGCCTGAATCCTTAGCCTCCACTGAACTGTTCTCTTTTCTAGGTAAAAATATAGGTGAACCCTTGGATTCCTTCCCATCCATTTTTGCTGCTGCTGCAGCTGCTGCTCTCTCCTTCTTTTTCCTACTGAGTTCAGCTCCCAAGCTGGAGTTCAATGGAAGCCTGACAGGTGAGATACTGGAATGTCGACTGCGTGACCCGGATCTCTTCTTTTTACTATGAGAAGATGAGTGTCTTGAATATGCAGGACTTCTACTTCTAGACTTCATTGATTTTCTACTGGAAAAAGAAAAAAAAATTAAATGAATAGACTACAGCAATACGGAAGAAAACAGATTAGTTAAACTATGAAGAACTGTAACTAAAAAAACCCAGTTTGAGTACTTAGCAGTCTTAAAAATAGATTGTTGTTGTTGTTTAGTTGCTCAGTCCTGTCTGACTCTTTGCGACCCCATGGACTGCAGCACACCAGGCTTCCTTGTCCTTCACTATCTCCAAGAAGTTTGCTCAAATTCATGTTCATTGAATCGGTGATGCTATCTAATCATCTCATCCTCTGCCACCCTCTTCTCCTCCTGCCCTCAATCTTCCCCAGCATCAGAGCCTTTTCCAATGACTGGCTCTTCGCATTAGGTGGCCAAAGTATTAGAGTTTCAGCTTTAGCATCAGTCCTTCCTATGAATATTCAGGGTTGATTTCTTTTAGGATTGACTGGTTTAATTGCCTTGCAGTCCATGGCACCCACTCTCAAGAGTCTTCTTCAGCACCACAATTTGAAAGCATCAATTCTTTGGCTTTCAGCCTTCTTTATGGTCCAACTCTCACATCCATACATGACTAATGGGAAAACCATACCTTCGACTATACAGACCTTTGTCGGCAAAGTGATGTCTTTGCTTTGTAATATGTTGTCTAAGTTTGTCATAGCTTTCCTTCCAAGGAGCAAGTGTCTTTTAATTTCACGGCTGCAGTCACCGTTTCCGAAGTGATTTTGAAGCCCAAGAAAATAAAATCTGTCACTGCTTCCATTTTTTTCCCCTTCTATTTGCCATGAAGTGATGGGACTGGATGGTACCATCAAATAATAATAGTAATAATGTATCAATATTGGTTCATTAATTATAACAAATGTAAGATAATAATAATAGGGGAAACTGAGTTTGAGGATATGAAAGAATTCTTTGTACTAGTTTCAGAATTTTTCTATAAATTTAAAAATGTTCTTTACTCTAAAAAATGGATTAGAAGGAAATAATCCTTCATGGTAACATATTTCAGTCATATAATCTAAAAATTATCCACTACTTATTCAACTGAAAGATGGATGGATATTTTTTCCCATGTTAGAAAATATCCATATTCACGATTACTTTTAGAATTTTGGTTTAAGTATCTGATAAAGTGAAAACATGATTTTTAAAAGTCATACTTAATGCTAAACGTAGTAACTAGCACACTTCACCAAAACCTAAAATTTTAAACTAGAGAGCTATCTAATTGAGAAATCCCAGGAAAAGATTTTGTTCCTGAATCCCCAGTTTATAATTAAGTTGTGCCTATACTAAACAAACTCTCAAGATACAAGACTTAGGATTTACAAACTATGTAAACTGGAGAAACTGTCTTGCCAAAATAATTTATTAGACGTTCTTAAAACTATGATGGCTTCTAGTACTTTCAAATATAAAATGATTTCCAATAAACATTTTAGAAATTCATAAAGCAAGGTATTATTGCATGTTCAACTTATTTTCTCCATTATTAAGAAAGGATTGGGAAGTAAAATCTGGGAATCTAAAAGGCAGATTATTCTAAATTAAAATCCAACCCCCTCTTAATTCTTTTTGCTTTTTAATAAAGTCAAATGTATTACCGGCCTTCTCAGGTAGTGCTAGTGGTAAAGAACTTGCCTGCCAATGCAGGAGACATAAGAGATGCAGGTTCGACCCTTGGGTCAGGAAGATCCTCTGGAGGAGGGCATGGCAACCCACTCCAGTATTCTTGCCAGGAGAATCCCCATGGACAGAGGAGCCTGGCAGGCTAAAATCCATGGGGTCACAAAGAGTCCGACACAACTGAAGGAACTCAGCAGGCACACAATGTGTCAAGTATGACTGGACAAAACATAATTTGCCCAATAGTCTAAAACAAATTGTTCCCATTTCAGATCTTCAATATCTCCCTTTTATGGCTGATCATTGGTAAGACTGATGTGATTCAAAATGTTTCAAAACAAATAGCATATACATGGTAGGGGAAACAACTCACATGATGTTAGTCATGATTTTCTTATACCCATAATGCCTTTTGGAAATTTTCTTCCAAAAGTTAATTAAAATATAAAATAATCACTGGAATCAAACAACAACATTTATATGAACATGAGGATACAAGACAATGAAACTAGTTAAATGGATTTACTAAATACCCAGTTACTCTTAAGAAAACTAATACCTCTGTAAACAAAGTGGCTAAAACAAGAGGCTTTCTCTAAATTACAGACTGGGTTGAAACTAACATTATCTCAGGAAAACACTAAGTAATGTCAGAAACATGCCCTACAAGCCACTGTTTCTTTAATCTTTCCGCATGACTAAATCTTCCTAAAGAACTCTGCTACAAATCCTTCAACTTCTGAACAGAAGCTTACTGTAATAGGACATTTGGATGGCTGTAAGTTACATAATGTTAAAGTTGAGGTCCAGATCCACTCTTTAAGGAAAAAAGGGGGTAAAAAGAGGACAACAAATAGGTAAATTGTCTTCAAACAGTGAACAAAACTGTCTTCAATAACAAATGTATTTTTTCCCTGAATTAAGTTAGATTCCACCCATTTGAAATGAAATTGCTACTATTAATCACTACTAATTTGGTGGATGCAAAGATCTTCAAAGTTTCTCTCAAAGCATTTTCAGTCTTTAAAAATGATATTGCTTGTTTAATTCTGCCTGTTTCTCTCAAGGCAAAAAAAAAAAAACACAAAAAAACGAGAAGACCATAAAAGGGATCTATATGTTCCCTACCCTAAGAAACTGAATGAGGAAAAATATGTACGTATGCACATATCACACACCTAAAACATGTAATGCTCTTTACTAGCCAACTAAAAATGTGCATGTGACTCCAAGATTATTAGTGTTTATATTTGTGTCCTATAGGATCATGTTGTGTTTTCAATTCTTACTTGATTTATTTTTACCATTACTGCACTAATTACAACTGAGTACAGGAAGAGAGAACTTGAGATTTGAACCCAAAAGGAATTATTGCAAAAGCAGCTTGTTTTTACTGAAACTTGTTTTAGCCTCAATGCAATTCTGTATTCTCAAACCCCCTAACAATCAAAATTCTCAGAACAGCCTTAATGAAACTACTCCCTCAAGAAAACAAATATTCTGAGACTATTTCTTAGGCATCCTTAAAAAAAGCTAAGCAATTTTACAAATAGTACACTTAAGACATCTACTTCACTGTATATAAATTTACTTCTCATTCCTCCAGAAAAAAAAAGTCAACTCTAGCTAATGGTGTACATGCTAAAGTGTTTATAGTGAAGTATACTGATATATGCAACTTACTTTGAGATGAATCAAAACAAATGAAGATGGCTTGATGAAGAGATGGATAGAAATGATAAAATGTATATCAAGTATTAATTGTAGAATCTAGGTGGTACATATTTGAGTCCTGACTACAATAATAAAATGGAGGGGGAAAGCCTAAGGAACTTCATACTCTGACAGCTAGGAACTCTTTTAACTTGATGAATTCAAACTAGTTTATGAAAAATTATAGCTTTAGGTCAGCAAAAATTACTCACATTGACATATAAAAGACATGGCATGGATTTTTTTCTAATTTCTCTACTAGTTTTCAACATTTTTCTCACTCACTGATAAAACTTACTGACCAGGCACTGTACCTGGCCATGCACTCATATTTACTAATTAAACCTCGCAACTCTAGAACTAGGTAGTTATTACTCTTATTTCACACACAGAGAAATTAAATTATATGCCAAAGGTTACAAAACAAGATTAGGATTCCACTCAGATGTGACTCCTAAGCTCAAGTTCTCCTTTTGTGGAAAATGGTAAGACTATAAAGAGGGAGGTACATACACCTCATCACTTAGGAACAAGAACAGTTTTCTGTATACAATTCACTCCAACAATTAAATTTCAAACTAACATGTCTTTATCACCAAAGATATCACAGTGAAGATACTATTAGCATTTTTTAAAAGAAAGATTTTGAACACTGCTGTGGTCACAAGATAGTGGTGATGCTTGTAAAGAAAATCAAAGTATCCTTGGAACCAATTTCTGCCAGGTTATACCATAAAAGGGAAGAGCTAATCAGTTTAATTCCCACTAGAAACATCAAAGATGGGAGTCTTTTGTAAGTTATCAAAAAAACTGTCTATAAGGAAATAAACTTACAGGTCTGGAGACACAGTGGACAACGCAAGTGGTAGATGACCTAGGAAAACAGCCTCAAATAACACAAATGAAATCTCCAATCAGGTCCAATGAAGCCTAAAGCACTAATTCCAAAGTGAATTTCAAAAAGTTAAGACAAAGCAACCGAAATAACTGGATAAACTCTGAGAACCAGTATCAACTCCATGCATTTGGTAAGCAGAAGCCTATGATTTTTTCTCACATAGGAGCTTACAGCTGAAGGTCCCAGCACTGGAAGTACCTACCTTTAGCAGCTTTAGGCATGTGAACTCTCCTCTTCAATTCTGGGTTAAGGGGAAGAGCAGTCTCACCTACATTATGACTAGCCAACAGCAAAATGTTCTAGACAATGCCAAACACTGGGGGCTTCCACAAAATGTTAACAGGTCTAATCCCCAGTTCCTCATAAGCCACTGTAGGAAAGAACGGACTGTTAGACAAATAGCTCACCTGGGAAGTGGACTCCGGCTCAGAGAGCGCTTGCTCAGAAAAGGGCTGCTGGACCGCCTTCGACCGTAGGGACTGGGTGATCTCCCACTGTAAGAGCCACTCCTTTCATAGCTGGAAGAACGTCGCCGGCTATAGGGACTCACAGACCTCTGTCGTCTACTGTAGGGACTGGGTGACCGAGTGCTGGACTGGTAGGCAGAAGGCTCCTTGTAAGGCGGGCTGATTGACTGCCTTCTAGAGGTACTTCCCGGACTCTTCTTGTAGGAGTCGTAATTGCTAGAGGTGTGAGATCTCGGGGGACTAAGGTCATAATCTTGGCCGTAAGAAGCTCCGGAGGGGCTATCATCTTGCTTGGGACTGTCGGACCACTTCCGGTGGGGACTCCTGGATCTCCGTTTAGGGCTGTCCACGGTTTTGTAACTTTTGGGTGTTTCCCTCTTCCGATGACTTTTACTTCGGTCTTTGTGTCCCGACTTCAACTCACGCTCTTTCCGGGTCTTCTCCTTATGGAGTTTGGATGACCTGGATTCCTTGTTGCTGCTTTTCGAGATCTGAGCCTTCCCGTGGTCATCATTCTCCTCATTTGAACGCTTTGAACTTCCTGATATCCGGTCCTTCGTCGAGCCCGACTTGCTGGAGGCTTCCAGGTTTTTTTCTTTCTCTGTCTGTTTAGTTTTTAATAAGTCGCGAGTACGTCGGTGCTGGTGGTGACGGTGTTTATGCAGGCGGTCGCTGCGATCAGTCCCGCGACGTTCATCATTTTCCCTCCGGTCCACTTTGAAAGCCAGGTCATCAGAGAAGGTATCGGAATCAGAGCTAATGTCATCATATTCCACCAAAGGTTTGATAACTGTGCCCAAAGGTGCTGCTTCGGGTGTCACCAATCCCATGTCTTTGGAGTGCTTGGACTTATGCCGCTTGTGCTTCGACCCCAAGCGGTGACGCTCTCTGCTGTTGGAGCTGCCACCTCCCGATGACGGCTGCAAAGTTCCAGAAGCTCCCCCACTCCCGTCCTTCTTGCCCCCATGTCTCTCTGGATTGGGCATTCCCTTTCCCCTGGCCTCAAAAAGGGGAAAAAGTTCCCCAGCACTCCAAAAAGTAACCCCCACCCTC
>NW_011494752.1:3383241-3384253 GCF_000754665.1 Bison bison bison
TATTCCGCTTCGGCGCAAACTAATTTTCGTGTGTGTGTGTGTGTGTGTGTGTGTGTGTACCCTGCAAAACACGATTTGCCTGTGTGTGTGTGTGTGTGTGTACCCTGCAAAACACGATTTGCCTCATCCCTGTTTTAAAGATAAGGAAACCAGACTCAGATGCTCTCACTGCTAGGACCCCCGGTTCTATCAGTGGTGGGGGAACTAGGATCCCACAAGCCATGCATCTAGGCCAAAGAAAAAGGAAGACCTAAGAACTTTTTAATCATCTGTGCAAGTAAAATTAATACTGTCAAGAAAAAAGAAAGGAAATAAAGAGAGTATAGAATTTAGTACTTGAACGCAGGTGTGGTGACTTACTCATTGCTGCAAAAGGGCCTGGATGTGAAGGTCTCCACCAGTGTCTAACATGATGGCAGATGGCAGGAAATTTCATGAGTCAATTAGACAAAGTGACTGGTCAGCCTTATTAAACATTGGCATGAGTTCAGCAAAATTACTCTGATTTTTTTTTTTTACTCTTTTAAATGAGATCAAGTATTTGACCTAGGATGCACCCACAACAAAATGGAAACGTGGAGATGGCAGAAGTAATTGTGATGATGTGTCAAATAAAACCTTGAAGAATAAAATTCATCATCCAAATTAATCCACCATCATATCAGCAGTAGAAACTTTATTTTTGAGTGATGGAGCTGAATTTTATTATTTTTTTTGGTCAAGTAAATCCTTTGTTTTTAATGATTTTTATTTGGAGGATAATTGCCTTACAGAATTGTGTTGGTTTCTGCCATACATCAATATGAGTCAGCCATAGGCATACATAGTCTCCTCCATCTTGAACCTCCCTCTCACCTTCCAACCTGTCCCACCGCTTATCATTCCAGCAGTAGAAACTTTATTTTTTTGAAATTAATTTTTATTACAGTATAGTTGGTTTACAATGTTATGTTAGTTTCTGCTGTACAGCAAAGTGAATAAATTATACGTTTATATATGTGTGTGTGTGTGT
>NW_011494752.1:3384353-3418347 GCF_000754665.1 Bison bison bison
CCCACGCCTACCAAAGAGCCCCTACAAGGGGGTGGGGAGGGAAGGGACGGTAGTCCAGGCTCCTCCTCCCTCCCGTCTCCTCAGCACCCTCCTACATGAGGTGGGGGTGAAGGAGCCAGGGAAGAAATGAGAGTTCCTCAGCAGTGGAGTTGCGAGACAACGAGTAGCTGCCCGAATCTGTTTCTCCTCCTCCCCACGCCGAGCCAATCCTCAGGCCCAGACGCCGGGGAGGTCGAAGAAGTAGGAAGCCGACGGCCCGGTGCTGTGTGGCCGACTCTGGCTCTGGGGCCCTGTGAGGACTGCGCGGGCCCTTCCCCTACCCGGTAGCCCGGCTCGGGGCGACTTCCTGTCGCTGGGGTCCCGCGGCCTAGGTGCCTCACGCCCCCTTTGTCCCTCGCTCCTGAGGGACCCCCTTTTCTAGCTTCCGCCTCACCTAAGTACCTCACACACTCGGCCCCTCACACAGACTCACAGTCACACACTAGGTTAAACCGAAACGGCACTAGGAGGAAGGCGGGGGGGAGGGGGTAATCCCAAGAAATACCGCGAGAATCTTCAGTAATCTCGCGGTATTTCGTGCTTCCCTTTCACCTCTCGCCGCTGCTAGCTCAAACAACGCGAGAGCAGGTCTCCAGCAGAGGAGCATTCCGCCAGATTCTCGCGATAAGAATCGGGCTCGCCATTTGAGCAAAACTTTATTAAAACGAACCAGGGAGAATTTTTTAATTTGAAACTTTATTGATAACTCATTGAACAAATACATATTCCGCTTCGGCGCAAACTAATTTTCGTGTGTGTGTGTGTGTGTGTGTGTGTGTACCCTGCAAAACACGATTTGCCTCATCCCTGTTTTAAAGATAAGGAAACCAGACTCAGATGCTCTCACTGCTAGGACCCCCGGTTCTATCAGTGGTGGGGGAACTAGGATCCCACAAGCCATGCATCTAGGCCAAAGAAAAAGGAAGACCTAAGAACTTTTTAATCATCTGTGCAAGTAAAATTAATACTGTCAAGAAAAAAGAAAGGAAATAAAGAGAGTATAGAATTTAGTACTTGAACGCAGGTGTGGTGACTTACTCATTGCTGCAAAAGGGCCTGGATGTGAAGGTCTCCACCAGTGTCTAACATGATGGCAGATGGCAGGAAATTTCATGAGTCAATTAGACAAAGTGACTGGTCAGCCTTATTAAACATTGGCATGAGTTCAGCAAAATTACTCTGATTTTTTTTTTTTACTCTTTTAAATGAGATCAAGTATTTGACCTAGGATGCACCCACAACAAAATGGAAACGTGGAGATGGCAGAAGTAATTGTGATGATGTGTCAAATAAAACCTTGAAGAATAAAATTCATCATCCAAATTAATCCACCATCATATCAGCAGTAGAAACTTTATTTTTGAGTGATGGAGCTGAATTTTATTATTTTTTTTGGTCAAGTAAATCCTTTGTTTTTAATGATTTTTATTTGGAGGATAATTGCCTTACAGAATTGTGTTGGTTTCTGCCATACATCAATATGAGTCAGCCATAGGCATACATAGTCTCCTCCATCTTGAACCTCCCTCTCACCTTCCAACCTGTCCCACCGCTTATCATTCCAGCAGTAGAAACTTTATTTTTTTGAAATTAATTTTTATTACAGTATAGTTGGTTTACAATGTTATGTTAGTTTCTGCTGTACAGCAAAGTGAATAAATTATACGTTTATATATGTGTGTGTGTGTGTGTTAGTTGCTCAGTCATGTCTGACTCTTTGCAACCCCGTAACTGTAGCCTGCCAGGCTCCCCTGTCCATGGGGATTCTCCAGGCAAGAATAATGGAGTGGATTGCCATTCCCTTCTCCAGAGGATCTTTCTGAACCAGGGATCGAACCCTGGTTTCCTGCACTGCGGGCAGATTCTTTACCGTTTGAGCTACTGGGAAGTCCACGTTTACATATATGTACTTTTTTAGATTTCCTTCCCACTTAGGCTACCAGCCACCACTGATCACTCAATAGGGTTCCCTGTGCTATATGGTCAGAGAAGGCAACGGCAACCCACTCCAGTACTCTTGCCTGGCAAATCCCATGGACGGAGGAGCCTGGTAGGCTGCAGTCCATGGGGTCGCTAGGAGTCAGACATGACTGAGCGACTTCACTTTCACTTTTCACTGTCATGCATTGGAGAAGGAAATGGCAACCCACTCCAGTGTTCTTGCTTGGAGAATTCCACGGACAGAGTAGCCTGGTAGGCTACAGTTCACAAGGTGGCAAAGAGTCGGACATGACTTAGCAACTAAACCACTACCACCACAGTGTATATATTGTTGTTCAGTCACTCAGTCGTGTCTGACTCTTTTCGACTCTGTGGACTGCGGCATGCCAAGCTTCCCTGTCCATCATCTCACAGAGCTTGCTCAAACTCATGTCCATCAAGTCAGTGATGCCATCAAACCATTTCATCCTGTCGTCCCCTTCTCCTCCTACCTTCAATCTTTCCCAGCATCAGGGTCTTTTCCAATTAGTCTGCTCTTCACATCAGGTGGCCAAAGTATCAAAGCTTCAGCTTCATCATCTGTCCTTCCAATGAATATTCAGGATTGATTTCCTTTAGGATTGACTGGTTTCATCTGCTTGTAGTCCGAGGGACTCTCAAGAGTCTTCTCCAACACCACAGCTCAAAAGCATCGATTCTTTGGCACTCAGCCTTCTTCATGATCCAGCTCTCACATCCATACATGACTACTGGAAAAGCCATAGCTTTAACTATACGGACCTTTGTTGGCAAACTGATGTCTCTGCTTCTTAATACGCTGTCTAGGTTGGTCATAACTTTTCTTCCAAGGAGCAAGTGTCTTTTTAATTTCATGGCTGCAGTCACCATCTGCAGTGATTTTGGAGCCCAAGAAAATAAAGTCTGTCACTGTTTCCATTGTTTCCCCATCTATTTGCCATGAAGTGATGGGACCAGATGCAATAATCTTAGTTTTTTGAATGTTGAGTTTTAAGCAAGCTTTTTCATTCTCCTTTCACCTTCATCAAGAGGCTCTTTACTTCCTCTTTGCTTTCTGTCATAAGGGTGGTGTCATCTGCATATCTGAGGTTACTGATATCTTTTGGCAATCTTGATTCCAGCCTGGGATTCATCCAGCCCAGCTTTTCACATGATGTACTCTGCGTAGAAGTTAAATAAGCAGGGTTACAATATACAGTTTTGATGTACTCCTTTCCCAATTTGGAACCAGTCTGTTGTTCCATGTTCGGTTCTAATTGTTGCTTCTTGACCTGCATACTGGTTTCTCAGGAGCAGGTAAGTTGGTCTGGCATTCCCATCTCTTTCAGAATTTTCCACAATTTGTTTTGATCCACACAGTCAAAGGCTTTAGCATAGTCGATGAAGCAGATGTTTTTCTGGAATTCTCTTGCTTTTTCCTGTGATCCATCAGATGTTGGCAAGTTGATCTCTGGTTCCTCTGCCTTTTCTAAATCCAACTGGAACATCTGGAAGTTCTCGGTGCACATATTGCTGAAGCCTAACTTGAACACTAACTTGCTAGTGTGTGAAATGAGTGCAGTTCTGTGGTAGTTTGAACATTCTTTGGCATTGCCTTTGTTTGGGATGAAAACTGACATTTTCCAGTCCTGTGGCCACTGCTGAATTTTCCAAACTTGTTGGCATATTGACTGCAGCACATTCACAGCATCATCTTTTAGGATTTGAAATAGCTCAGCTGAAATTCCATCACTTCTACTAGCTTGGTTCATAGTGATGCTTCCTAGCCCCACTTGACTTCACACTCCAGGATGTCTGGCTCTAGGTGAGTGACCACACCTTCGTGGTTATCTGGGTCATGAAGATCTTTTTTGTATCGTTCTTCTGTATATTCTTGCCACTTCCTCTTGATATCTTCTGCTTCTGTTAGGTCCATACCATTTCTGTCTTTTATTGTACCCATCTTTGCATGAAATGTTCCCTTGGTATCTCTAATTTTCTTGAAAAGATCTCTGTCTTTCCCATTCTATTGTTTTCCTCTATTTCTTTGAATTGATCACTTAGGAAGGCTTTCTTTTCTCTCCTTGCTATTCTTTGGAACTCTGCATTCAGATGGGTATATCTTTATTTTTTTCCTTGCCTTTCACTTCTCTTCTTTTCTCATATATTTGTAAGGCTTCATCAGACAACCATTTTGCCTTTTTGCATTTCTTCTTCTTGGAAGTGGTTTTGATCAACACCTCCTGTACAATATTACAAACCTCTCTCCATAGTTCTTCAGGCATTCTGTCTATCAGAATATTGATCCCAATCTCCCAGTCTGTCTCACACACCCTTTCCCCCTTGGTAATCGTAAGTCTGTTCTCTACATCTGTGACTCTATTTCTGTTTTGCCAATAAATTCATCTGTACCAATTTTCTTGAATCCACATATAAACAATGTTATACAATATTTGCTTTTCTCTTTCTGACTATTTCACTCTGTATGACAATCTCTAGGTCCATCCATGGTTCTGCAAATGGCATTATTTCATTCCTTTTTATGTCTGAGTAATATTTTATTGTATATGTACCACATCTTAGTCCATTCCTCTGTGAAAGGATGTTAAGTTGCTTCCATTTTATTTTAAATTAATTTTATTGGTATGTAGTTGCTTTACAGAAACTTCCTAAAATATTTATTTATGTATTTGGCTGCCTCGGGTCTTAGTTGCGGCACTTGGGGTCTTCATTGCATCATGCAGGATCTTTTGTGGAGGTGGTCAGACTCTCTAGTTGCACCACAATGGCCTTAGTTTCTCTATGGCATGTGGGATTTCAGTTCCCAGACAAGGGTCAAACCCTTGCCCCCTGCATTGTAAGGTGGGTTCTTAACCACTGGAACACCAAGGAAATCCCAAATCCTTTCTTAATTATCTATTTCCTGTTGAAGCAGACTAGAAACCCCTAATGAATGAATAATAAATGAATCCTGTTACTGAGTTTTTATAATACCTTCTCTTTCTACAGCACTTTTCAATTTTCCACAGAAGTCTTTTAAACCTGTCAATAAATATCAATTAAACAAATAAATAACCTGATGAGGTGACCAGGATGAGTATTATTATATGCAATTCCTATAGGCTGAAATTGAGACTCAGAAGGAGTTGGAGCACATTTACACTAGTAGTAAATGACAGGAGAAGGGACAGCTCTTTCTGTAATCTGTAATCTTTCTGGAAAAACCATAGCTTTGACTATACGGACCTTTGTCGGCAAACTGATGTCTTTGCTCTTTATACACTGTCTAGGTTTGTAACTCGGATTTGAAAACTCAGCAATGGCCACAGGACTGGAAAAGATCAGTTTTTGTTCCATTTCCAAAGAAGGGCAATGCCAAAGAATGTTCAAACTACCATACAATTGCACTCATTTCACATGCTAGCAAGGTCGTGATCAAAATCCTCCAAGCTAGGCTTTAATAGTGTGTGAACCAAGGTCTTCCAGATGCATAAGCTGGATTCAGAAAAGGCAGAGGAACCAGAGATCAACTTGCCAACATCTGATGGATCACAGGAAAAAGCAAGAGAATTCCAGAAAAACATCTGCTTCATTGACCATGCTAAAACCTTTGACTGTGTGGATCACAACAAACTGTGGAATATTCTGAAAGAGATGGGAATACCAGACCAACTTACCTGCCTCCTGAGAAATCTGTGGTGGTGGTGGTGTAGTTGCTCAGTTGTGTCCGACTCTTTGTGACCCCATGGACTATAGCCTGCCACGCTCCTCTGTCCATGGGATTTTTCAGACAAGAATACTGGAGTGGGTTGCCATTTCCTTCTCCAGGGAGAAATCTGTATGTAGGTCAAGAAGTAACAATTAGAACCGAACATGGAACAACAGACTGGTTCCAAATCGGGAGAGGAATACGTCAAGGCTGTATATTGTCACCCTGCTTATTTAACTTCTATGCAGAGTACATCATGTGAAAAGCTGGGCTGGATGAATCCCAAGCTGGAATCAAGATTTCCAAAAGAAATATCAATAACCTCAGATATGCAGATGATACCACCCTTATAGCAGAAAGCGAAGAAGAACTAAAGAGCCTCTTGATGAAGGTGAAAGAGGAGAATGAAAAAGTTGGCTTAAAACTCAACATTAAAAAACTAAGATCATGGCATCCAGTCCCATCGCTTCATGGCAAATATATGGGGAAACAATGGAAACAGTGACAGACTATTTTCTTGGGCTCCAAAATCACTGCAGATGGTGACTGCAGCCATGAAATTAAAAAGACACTTACTCCTTGGAAGAAAAGCTATGACAACTTAGTATATTACAAAACAGAGATATTACTTTGCCAACGAAGGTCTGTATAGTCAAAGCTATAATTTTTCCAGTAGTCATGTATGGATGTGAGAGCTGGACCATAAAGAAGGCTGAGCACCAAAGAATTGATGGTTTTGAACTGTGGTTTTGGAGAAGACTCTTGAGAGTTCCTTGGACTACAAGGAGATCAAATCAGTCAATCCTAAAGGAAATCAACCCTGAATATTCATTCGGAGGACTGATGATGAAGCTGAAGCTCCAATACTTTCGCTACCTGCTGCGAAGAGCCAGCTCATTGGAAAAGACCCTGATGCTGGGAAAGATTGAAGGCAGGAGGAGAAGGGGATGACAGAGGGATTAGATGGTTGGATGGCATCACCAATTGGCATCATCAATGGACATGAATTTGAGCAAGCTCACGAAGATATTGAAGGACTGGGAAGCCTGGCATCCTGCACTTGATGGGGTCACCAAATGTCAGACATGACTGAGCTACTGAACAAGAAAAGTTTGTCATAGCTTTTCTTCCAAGGAGCAAGTGTCTTTTAATTTCATAGCTGTTGTCACCATCCACAGTGATTTTGGAGCCCAAGAAAATAAAATGGCATCATTCCAAATCACACACACACACACACACACACACACACACACCACATCTTGTTATCCATTCATCTGTCAATGGACATTTGGGTTGTTTCCATATTTTGGCTACTGTGAATAGTGCTGCTATGTCCAGATACATGTCCAGGAGTGGGATTGCTGGATCATATGGCAACTCTAGTTTTTTGAGGAGCCTCCTTATTGTCTTCTACAGTGGCTGCACCAATTTACTTTCCCACCAACAGAGTAGGAGGATTCCCTTTTCTTCACATCTCTACAGGATTTGTTATTTGTCGCCTTTTTAATGATGCCCATTTTGACCAGTGTGAGGTGGCACCTCATTGTAGGTGGGTTTTTTAAGGTTTATGTATTTATTTATTATTTATCTTATTATTTGACTGCGGTGGGTCTTTGTTGTTGCATGTGGGCTTTCTTTAGTTGTGGTGAGTGGGGACTACTCTTGTTTTAGTGTGAGGACTTCTCATTGCAGCGGCTCTCTTGCTACAGAGCACAGGCTCTGTGCAGTCTGCATGTGGGTTTCAGTCATTGTGGCTCTTGGGCTCTAGAGAGCAGGCTCAGTAGTTGTGGTGCATGGGCTCAGTTGCTCCACAGCATGTGGGATCTTCCTGGACCAAGGATTGAACTAGTGTACCTTTGCACTGCAAGGTGGATTCTTAACTGCTGAACCATCAGGTTTAGTCAAATGGCTTTGACTACAAATCAAAACCATTGTAATTTTGACTTGCACATTTCTTTAATAATTAGCCATGTTGAACGTATCTTTCTGTGCCTGCCTGTTGGCCATCTGTGTGTTTTCTTTGGAGAAATGTCTCTTTAGTCTTCTGCCCATTTTTACTTGGGTTGTCTTTTTGTTATTGAGTTGTATGAGCCATTTATATATTTTAGAAATTAAGCCCTTCTCAGTCTCCTCATTCTCAAATGCTCTCCTCCCAGTCTATAGGTTGTCTTTTTATTTTATGGTTTTCTTTGTTGTACAGAAGTTTGCAAGTTTGATTAGGTCCCCTTTAAAAAAAATTTTTGTTTTTATTTCTATTGCCTTGGGAGACCGACCTAAGAAAACATTGGTACAATTTATGTCAGAGAATGTTTTGCCTATGTTCTATTCTAGGAGTTTTATGGTGTTAGACCTTTAAGCCTTTAAGCCATTTTGACTCTCTAGATTTTTAAATACAAAACATACTAAAAACTGCTGGTATTGGTCCAACAAATGGTGAGGACCGTGCCTTTGTAGTATAAGGATTGCTTCACTCTACAGGAAAACTTTGAACTCAGAAATTCCAGGGCTGCATGATTTGTTTGTTTCATGATCTCCCAGGGCAGGGAGTCAGGGTAACTCTGGGAAGCCCAAGTGGCCAGTCAGGTGATGACTGTAGTTTCCCTGTAAGTCCCCCAAAGCAAGTCAGAAAGCTTCTCTTTAGGCTCTACACAAGAGGAAATATTTAACTAAAGTTATAGTAATTTCCCCTCACCCCAAGTCCAATTTGTTAGTTTAGCTTTTGGTTTTAAGAGCCTTTGAAGTCTCCCTCAAAGCTTACTCATTTAAAATCTGTCCATGGTCCTCTTCTTGGTGTGTGTATACCTTGAATTACTTTTCTTATTTAATGACATGTCTGTCCTATATCGGAGACGGCAGTGGCACCCCACTCCAGTACTCTTGCCTGGAAAATTCATGGATGGAGGAGCCTGGTAGGCTGCAGTCCACGGGGTCGCTAAGAGTCGGACACGACTGAGTGACTTCAGTTTCACTTTTCTCTTTCATGCATTGGAGAAGGAAATGGCAACCCACTCCAGGGTTCTTGCCTGGAGAATCCCAGGGATGGCGGAGCCTGGTGGGCTGCTATCTATGGGGTTGCACAGAGTCGGACACGACTGAAGCAACTTAGCAGCAGCAGCTGTCCTATATTTTGACTTTTTGTTTTATAAAAATTGATGTCTTTTTAAAAAAATCTGTGTTTTTTTTTTTTTTTGACTGTATCGGGTCTTAGTTGCAGCATGGGTGATCTTTGTTGCAGTGCTCAGGCTGAGTTGCCCTGCGGCATGTGAGATCTTAGTTCCCTCACCCACTGGGGGATCAAACCCATGTCTCCTGCCTTGATGGGCAAATTCTTAATCACTGTGCCACCAGGGATCTTTACTTTTAGAATACAAATTTTTGACAATGTCATTTCATCTGCATTTTCAAACGAGAAATAGTAACTTCTCATTCTATTTTGTGACTAAAATTTGGTAAAGTTTATTCTGTTTTCAAGTTTTATATGGTTTAACAATTCCTAGCTACTCTAGTACAGTATTTATTGTTCATTTGTATAAAGAGCTTGCATGAGAAACTGTAGCTGTGTATTCAACAGTCATGCTTTGGACATGAGTAAATTAACAAAATATTTTTGAGTGCCTACAGTTTCAGTGACTGTTCATATTTTCAGAACTCTAAATCAGGTGAACCCATCAAGGGCTAGGGCTGTGTTGTCAAGTGTATATTACCAGCTTCTAATACACAGGTGTTAGGACTCCACAGATGCTTGTTGAAACAGCATTTTAGTTTATTTTTTGGCTGCACTGGGCAGTTTGTGGGATCTTAGTTCCTGAACCAGGGATTAAACCTGGGCCCTTGGCAGTGAAAGCATGGACTCTTAACCACTGGCCCACCAGGGAATTCCCACAGCATTTTAAATATAAACTATCTTTGGAAATTCGCAGTTGGATAAATTCTCTCTGTACTTCTTCAATGTTAATATTGCTAGATTTATATTCTATAATATTTGGAACATACTTTTGTACTAAAAAATGTAATTGTTTAAAATTAAAATTTAACTGAGTGTTCTGTTTTTAAAAAATCTGACAACCCTATCAATTTGTCTCTACATATGCACTGAGTCTCTGACATGTGTCAGGAACTAGGCTAGGCAGTATCACTAGACTAGACAGTAGTGAAAGAAATAGACCCGGTGCAGCCGCCCTCCTAGATTTGATAGTTTAGCAGGGAAGACAGACATTGAATACATCATCATGTACTTAATCAAGTACTGAAATAGTAAAACAGAGGACCTTATTAAGTCAGGGTTTAGAGAAAGTTTGCATCTCTAGTCCTGATCAAGAGACATTTACTTTGAGAACTATATAAGAGGGCCTCAGTGAGATGTGGGGGAATGGAGAAGGGGAAAGCCTTCCTGCAGTTAAAAAGGCCTGTTCAAGGACCTTGGGAAAGGAAGGAGTGAAGCAATTGTCTGCAGGTGGAAGGTCAGTGTGGTTGGGATTTGGCAAGGGGAGAAGGGCTAGATTTAGAGAGGAATTTTAGCACCAGTAAAAGATTTGCCTACTAAGCCCAGGTACAATGCTAGGTAGTGGGGATTACAAAATGAGGGGCAATTACTGCCTCAAGAAACTCTCTGTGTAGTGACTGAAAGGAATGAGGGTAAGAGGAATAGACAAGAAGTAAATTTTATTTCTACTTTCAAGGAGCATGGTTACGCATATCTTTGTCAAAATAAGCCTGTGACAAATAAAGATTTGTTCTTATCTGTCTGTTCATCTGAACTGTAGTTACCAGCAGGAATTGTTTTGGAGGATGTTTGCATATCATTTTTGAAATATGGGGAAAAGTCTGAGACTAAAGAGCCAGTGGAAATCCACTGCTAAATATCCTTACAGCAAATTAGGTAAAATCCGACTTTTCAGCAGTATTTGAAAAAAAAAAAAAGAGTAACCTTCACTATTTTAAGAACTTCCACCCAGTGCTAGTAGAATTGTATTTTAGCCTGGCTCTTGTTCCAATGGGCAGGAACTACTAACTTCTCGGCATTAATCCAGATTTCTCTTCGTGAAAAGTTACTGATACAAGAGACAGGACCACACATTCTTTGTGATTTGTAGTGTAGAGCGTGAGCGAACCTGCTTGGTTTTACTGACTACAAAAAAAAAAAATACAATCCATTGTGAACACCTTTGGGATCCTAAACATAATTAGCAGTATCTGATGACTGCTGAATATTCATTGGAAGGGCTGATGCTGAAGCTGAAGCTCCAATATTTTGGCCACCTGATTGACGCGAAGACTCCACTCACTGAAAAAGACCCTGATGCTAGGAAGAGTTGAGGGCAGGAGAAGGGGAGGACAGAGGATGAGATGGTTGGATGGCATCACCAACTGGATGGACATGAGTTTGAGCAAGTTCTGGAAGTTGGTGATGGGCAGGGAAGCCTGGCCTGCTGCGGTTCATGTGGTCTTAAAGAGTCGGACACGACTGAGCGACTCACCTGAACTGATGACTGCTGCAAACAAGTTTTTCTTAACTCAAAATCTTCCACGTCCTCAGAAATATTGAAAATGCTCAACAAAAATATTTCTGAAATTAAAAAGGAAATTCGGTAATGGAAATTAAGTGTACTGGGCTACCTTGGGACGTCGTGTTACAAAGACCCGACGTCTAGTATCTCAATAAAGGGGAAGTTTTAATAAAATATTCCTAACAGCAATATTCTTCGAAAAGCTAGTATTTCAGGAAAGACAGCTGGGGCTTTTACTTTGCAAACTGCTTGAAAGCCAAATCGAAAGCGCCAACTTCCGCAGAGGTGTGGAACACTACCACTACAGATGCTCCACGCCTAGCTCCGAGAAGTCGGAGACAAACCAGAGAGCAGGCAGGGTGGGGATAATCTCGCGAGAAGCAACGTATAAATCATTTTCCGCGATATTTGGTGCCCAGCCCCTTTCCTCTCTCTCTGTCTCTCTCTCGCAGGATCACGGTTAATCTCGCGATCTTTTGGAAGTTCCGTTGGGGAAGATGGCGGCGGCCGCGAGCACCCTTCTCTTCTTGCCGCCGGGGACTTCAGACTGAGTCTTCCCTGGAAGAGTGGGACTGCAGGTGCCCTGCGTCCCGGGAGCCCGAACCAACTTGGTTCCTCCATTACTGGTGGGGAAGGGCATATCCTCTTGTGTAGGACTTAGGCCCTCCCCGCCGTCAGGATGAAGGCTCAGGGGGAGACCGAGGGTGAGTGACTGAGGGGGAAATCAGGGGGCGGGACACAGCTGGGGGAGCCAATGCCTCCGCGGGGGCCACTCTCCCGAGGGCTCAGGATCTAGGAGGCGGGATATGTGTGAGTTTTAGAGTCTGACTGCCTTCCTTGGTGATGGAGAGCTTCGACTTTGGCGAGATGGGGGCTCCCAACTTGAGTGTGAAGGTTTCCTGTTTGGCAAGGGGCAACATTTGGGCCTCAGAGCATTTTTTAGCCTAAAGAGATGGGAGACCGGGCAAGTTAATGTAAAACTTGCTTTTTCAGAAGAGAAATCTGAATGATGATATAAAACAGTAATAGAACGCTGTATATCAAAGTACTGTAAGATGTTTTGGCGTGAATGAAATGATAGGTCCTTATGGTATTAAAAGCCAGTAGTTTTCAAAAATGTCACAGTGTTCATATCTTGTGGTATTGTATATTTTAAAAATGCTTTTAATTTCAGTCTTTAAATATCTGAACTAAGAACTACTGAAAAACACTTTTCTGTGTAACTTTATATTCTCTAAAGTTCCACATTTCAGCTTAGATGCTCCCTTAGCATTTCGGACATAGTTCTATTGATACACGATTATTTTCTTGTCTTCTCCAATGTACTCTGAGCTTAGTAGAGCAGGATCTTGCTTTACTCATCATTGTATTGTCCTGGGCACGTAATGTTGTGTTGTGTTAGTCACTCAGTCGTTTCCGATTCTGTGACCCCACGGAGCCCACCAGGCTCCTTCGCCTATGGAATTCTCCAGGCAAGAACACTGAAGTGGGTTGCCGTTTCCTTCTCCAAGCACATAATAGTTGCTCAAAAAAAAAGTTTCATTGAAGCATTTTTGTAAAGACATTTATCATCGGCCTTCTCAACGGAGAGAAGGGAGGTGTGTTTGAAGGAGAAAGGAAAGAGGGTGCAGAGAATGACAAGTGTTAAGTGGAATCTTAGTGAGGCAGGAATTTTGTCTAGTTTGCTCACTGCTGTGTCTCTGAGATGTAAAATAGTGCCTGAGTGAATGTCTTAAATGTGGGAATTGCCAAACATTTCTCCAGAATCATAAACTGGATGAAACAGCCCCAAGAACAGAGTTGAATCTCTATTTGAAGATGTCACTACTTCAACTTTGATTGCTGACATTCTATTCATCTTTCAAGACATCTTTTCTGTAACATCCCTAAACTAATTACACACTTTTCCTCCTTTGAATTTTGATAGTAATGTGTCTATTTTTAAGAGCATATCTCATTTTGCTTTGTGTGATGGTTATTTTCACATTAACTTATCCACACCCCCTCACAGATGTCATCTCAGGCATATTGTATTTTTGCACTGCTGGTCTCCAGCACAGTCCTTGCTCGTGTTAAGCAGTTAAAAGAATTACAGGAGTGTTGGAGGTTGTAGGAGTTTCCTTCAAACACTATCTGGGATCCATTCTTTTCTACCTTTCTCTTACCTGTGCCTGAAACTCATCCATTAGTCACTTGACATGTTCCTTGTTCATACAGTTTGAATTCAAACAGGAAATAGCTGAATGGCAAATGAAGCTTGTTTTCTTGATAATACTTACAAATTGATCTCTTAAAATAATGTGAAAAAATTAAGAAAGTCTGTATTTTCACATTGAAAACCAACTAACCATAGTAAGGCCATGTTCAAATGTATGCTCTGTATATGTCATGCAAAGGATTTCAGGCATATCATGAAATTATTTTGTTGTTAAACAGTAGTCTTGATCCTCAGGACTGGAGGTGGTTCTTTTTTTGCTTCTCATTAAGTCTGAAGAGAAAGCAGTCCCCTTCTATAGTGTTTGTTAGATTAGGCCCATAATTTCTGTCTACTTGTTATTAGAAATGAATTCTTTGTGTATTTTGAAGTAAATGATATTGGAAAAGATTTTAACTGAGTTCGTACCAGGATGAAGTATGGGAGTTTTGTTTGCAAGAAAAACTGTGGAAGGTCTTGAACGAAGAGTTGCTAATGATGTTTTCTGATTTATATCTTAGAGTCGGAAAAGCTGAGTAAGATGAGTTCTCTCTTGGAACGGCTCCATGCAAAATTTAACCAAAATAGACCTTGGAGTGAAACCATTAAGCTTGTGCGTCAAGTCATGGTGAGGATTATGGTGAACTGGATAAAGTGTTGTGCTTAGAAAATTATTTGATAAGCTAAGTTACCTATGTAGACTTTTTCTAGCTAGTTATGGTGTGTCTTCAGTTTTATTTCTCATAACATCATATGAACATGATGGCTTTCAACTTTTAAGAGTCTACCTAAGAAGAAGATATGTTAGTAGAATTTTGTTAATCATGAGTTATAGTAAGCTGGGATATTTTAGGCAAAAGTTGTAAGAAACACACTTATAAAGCATAATGAGTTTCCTAGTGACCTAGTGTTTAGGATTCCCAGCTTTCATTACTGTAACCTTGGGTTCAATCCCAGGTTGAGGAACTAAGATCCCACAAGTCCCACAGCGCTGCCAAAAAAAAAAGATACACATGATAGCCTGATATAGAGAAACATTTACTTTTTACTTCCTGTCAAGCTCCTTGATTCTAATGTGTTAATACTTTCATTGTATCTATATTGGTAGTAGAGTTTGCAATCATTTTTAATTAACTTCACTTGTTTACTCTGTGATTTTCTCTACAGTACTTTCTCCTTCCTGAGGCATTCACCAGTATGGGGAGCCCTTAGTTAAGTGGAATACAGGGAGTGGGGTGAGTGTATAGCACAGCACTAGTAAGAGAACTGAATTTGCTGTCAAAAAAACCTTTATTTTAATCTTGACTCCACTACTACCTGTATAACCTTGGACAAATTACTTGTTTTTTTCCTACCCTCAATTTCCTCATCTAGAAGGTAGAGACACCGGTTTGAGTAAGATGAGCAATACCAGTTGGCTTTTTCACACAGTTTTGCTGTAAAGATCAAATGAGATAATGGACACCAAAATGTCATGTTGCTTAGAGATTTCTGTAACTAAGTTCTACAGACATCTTCTGGCTCAGGATTTTATACATAAAAAAGATTTGTTGTTGTTGTTGTTTTTTTAAGTCTTAATGACAATTTTTCCAGTATGGGTATTCAGAGGTTGTCATTTTTTTACTAGAAGGCAGCCATATTCTAGTTTGAGATATCACCTCTAAATGATATTGTCATTAGAGAAACATCATGAGCTAGAGGACTCCAGGTGGCTACTAAGACCCTCTTTTGGGTTACCAGTTCTTGGTTTGGTCACCATACCTTCCATTGTCTATTTGTTACTTTTGCAGATTCAGAAACCTACTTTTATTGGTATGTAAAAGATTTTGAAGAATTTTCAACAACTGTGTGTGTGCATGCTAAGTCTCTTCAGTCATGTCCAACTCTTTACGACCCTATGGACTGTAGCCTGCTAGGCTCCTCTGTCCATAGGATTCTCCAGGCAAGAATACTGGAGTGGATTGCCATGTCCTCCTCCAGGGGATCTTCTAAACCCAGGGATTAAACCCATGTCTCCTGTGGCTCCTGCACTGCTGGCAGATTCTTTACTGCTGATCCACTGGGGAAGCCCTTTTAAAACTGACATATTAACAAAATCTCAGTAGATTAACATGAAAGTCAGAATGCCTGTTTATTAATGAGGGTTTGTCTTTCCAGTTAACAAAATACTGGTATCCATTGTCTAGAGCAATGGACACAGTCCTTGTCTATTTAAGGTATAAAGGAATCTGGATTATTAATTAAGCAGATGTTTGGGAGCATGGAATTAGAGCCAAGAAAGATGGATTTAGGGCGTGGAAAAGCCTCAAAACCTATCCTTGTATCATAAAACTGCTCATACTTCTGGGGACTAGAATGTTGTACAGAGAGAAACTGCTTCCTTGAATAGGTTTAGAAAAATTATGCTAAATTTTTGCTCTTTGGATTTTTGGATTATGTATCTTGTTTCCTAGAGTGAGTCTGTTGGGTGGGCCAAAAATTTCATTCTGTTTTTTCCGTAACATGGAAAAATCCAAATGAACTTTTTAGCTGGCCCAGTAGTTTGACTAAGGTTTGGTTGTATTTCTTAGATTACATGCATATCACCTTATTAGGTTTGGGAATTGTCAAATTTGAGCCACCCCATTGTGAGTCTTAGGATATAGTCATCTTCTGCAGGAGGCTGATTGCATTTATTACATTTTGATTCTTCTAATTTTTCCCTGAAAATTATTTTAGATCTGGAAATACCTTTGTTGTAGACTCTTTTTTTGGTTGCACTGTGTCATGTGGGATCTTAGTCCCACAGCCAGGGATTGAACCCACATCCCTTGCTTTGGAAGCATGAAATCTTAACCAGTGGACCACCAGAGAAGTCCTAGATGTGAAAATACCCTTTTCTCCTTTCATGGATATGGATATGGTGTATCCATGTATTCAGTAGATTAACCTTTCCTCTGTTGGACAGATGGACAAAATAACAATTAAAAATTTATAGATTATCTAGAATATATAAGAAATATAGAGTATATAGACTACTTCATAATCTGTAGACTCCTGAAATATTATTTCTAGAATAATGTATGTGTTTACCAAAAACTATTGGCTTGGTTAATTTTTACCTCAAATGTTTTCCTATTTTAATATAGGAGAAGAGGGTTGTAATGAGTTCTGGAGGGCACCAACATTTGGTCAGCTGTTTGGAGACATTGCAGAAAGCTCTCAAAGGTTTGTAAACATTGTTGAAATATGCTAACGTCTTAAAAACGCTCCAGTTTAGGAAAGACTTTTATACTAGAAATGTAAGTTGAGATAGGTAGGTCTCACTCTTGATTTCATTATGAAGTTGAGATGAACTTTTACCTGAACTTTTGAAACATTTATTTTTTATTCTATTTTGAAGGCTGGTAGAGACTCAAAAAATAATTGATGAAGGATAACTAAGATAGCATATAGGAGGGGGAAATTTTTTTCCTTCACATGTTCTCTCCTAATTAACTCAATAAGAAGATGGACTTTTTGACTGTAAGACTTTTACAGTATTTATTAAGAATGTTTTCATAAGAAAACAAAAAGAGGAAAGAAAAAAATGTTTTCAGGAAAGCAAACATGAAATTTAAGTCATGAGCTTGATTATTCAAGCTTATAATTACTACTTCTGTCTGGTTTTGAAGGAAAATGAGAGTAAAAACAGACAAACAGGTTTTACACTGATTATCATAAATGAGTCGGGATTGGATCCATACCCGCTTTACCACTAGATGACTAGCAAGTCCCTAAGTATGTCTTTTTTAAAGATATATGCTATGCTAAGTCACTTCAGTCGTGTCCGACTCTGTGTGACCCCATAGACAGCAGCCCATCAGGCTCCCCTATCCCCGGGATTCTCCAGGCAAGAACACTGGAGTGGGTTGCCATTTCCTTCTCCAATGCATGAAAGTGAAAAGTGAAAGTGAAGTCGCTCAGTCCTGTCCGACTCCTAGCGACCCCATGGACTGCAGCATACCAGGCTCCTCCATCCATAGGATTTTCCAGGCAAGAGTACTGGAGTGGGGTGCCATTGCCTTCTCCGTCTTTAAAGATAACCTGTCCCAAATGAGTAAAGAAAAAGTGAAAGGAGAAAGGTCCAGTTTTTTTCAAATAGATCTTTTTTTTTTTTGACCCTTATTGCTTAGGCTGCAGCTAAGCCTTATCAGTGAGCTTTGTGCAAATTATAAGCATTTGAACTATAGATAAGCTTTGTGCAGATTACAAGTATTTGGACTATTGAATGTGTTTATGGCTTTGGAAGGACAGATACACTCCTCAGGATGTTTCTGTCTTTGAAGAATACTATTTAAGTTATTTGGAGCATGCTTTGTGATTTCCTTTTTTTCACCCTTTTGTAGTAACATCTTTACCAGCAATGACTGACCGTTTGGAGTCTATAGCAAGACAGAATGGGTAAGTAGTATATCTGTAGGCAGAAATATTTAACTTAGTGTTGACTTTGGGTGGCTTTATTTATGTGTCTTCTATTAATTTTTGTTTTGATTTGTTCCTGCTAGACTGGGCTCTCATCTCAGTGCCAGTGGCACTGAATGTTACATCACGTCAGATATGTTCTATGTGGAAGTGCAGTTAGATCCTGCAGGACAGCTTTGTGATGTAAAAGTGGCTCACCATGGGGAGAATCCTGTGGTATGTGTTGATATTTCACTGGAATCTGTGGGGTTTACTTAGGGACATTAATTTTTAAGGATATTGTTGGGGTTTGAAATAGCTTGGGTTTAGGTTTTTTCACGAGCCACTGTAGAGATGATGTGATGGGCTACAACATCAGTAGCTGTAGAGTGGAATTTAGAATACTCTGGGTCCATCTCTGACATCATCCAAAGGCTTTGACAAGAAGAAACACCAGAGGAACTTTTTCCAATTCATATCAACAAACATGAGCCGCAGTTGAACAATAGGTGCTGGGGATATGAACAATTTAAATTCCTATCCTCAAAGAACTTATAATCAAGAAGGACAGATAATCTTGTATATAGCTAATGTCTCTGAAAAGCCCTGTAATAGAGACGAATGTAACAGGTGTATAACCAGACAGTTGGATATGAATTCCAAGGATGGCTTTAAAGAGAGGTCCTAATGTTTTAAACAAGCAACTGAAAGTTGATTCCTTTATAAAGTATTTCATATATTTGATTTTTAATTTCATGACCCAACCCCATGGTTTACCAAGTAGGAAGATGTCTTTGATATCTTAATATAAGGACCTTCTATAGTTTTAATGTTTTTGTTAAAAAGCATGTGTTATTAATAAAAAAGAAAAAAACTTTTGATGTCTTCAAGCATTTTAAAGTAGCTTAGAGTTTTAACATAATTTCTTTAATTTCAGAGCTGTCCAGAGCTTGTACAGCAGCTAAGGTGAGCAGCTGACATTTACATTCCCTTTTATTGGCAGACAGTGCTGTTCTTTATAGTTACATTTTGAGAATGGTTAGAATTTACTTTTCTAAGGAACAACTTTATTTTCTTGGGTCAAGATTTTTCAGAGTCTGTACTTGATCACTTTCAGAATTGACTTAGCTTTTTTTTTTTAACACTCTATTCCATCTATCCTAGGGTTTCCCAACCTTGACAGTATTGCCATTTTGGGTTGGGAGATTCTTTGCTCTAGGGAGTTGCCCAGTTCATTCTTGAATGTTAAACAGCATCCCTGGTTTCTCCCAACTAGTTAGGATCTATGATAACCTCCTGATCTGTGATAATCAAAAATATCTCCAGATATTGTCAGACGTCCTCTGGAGGACAAAATCACTCCTGGTTGAGAACTGCTGAGTTAACCTTAGGAATTCTCTGTGGAACAAAAATAAATAGAACCTAATTATTGAATTAGAGAAAGCTTGAGAAAATTGAGTCTATACTATGGAAAGAACTTTTTTTCACTTTGAGAAAAATTGTTTTATATTTCAGGTTTATGGGTCCTAAATCATAGTAAAGTGCTAGGCTTGAAGACAGTCTCTTTTAGTAATTGATGTCTTTTGTCTTTGGCTTATCTTTTCTCCTTTAATTGAGTGGAGATTTCCATGCTTAAATTTAAACCCAGAATTAACTCTCTGGGAATTTGAGAAAGTTGTTACATCAATTTTATGTTTTAAATATAGTGCAGTTATCAGACATCACACGGAGGAATCTTACGGGTTTAACATTGAGAAATAAGTTTTACACTCAGCCTTCCAGTGATCATTTTAATGTCCTTACAGCCAAATACACCAGATTTGAATGAGCTTTGAAAAATTGCAATGCAACATAAAAAAATAACCTTTTATGATTTCATTTACTCAATAAGTCTAGCAAAGATGTATTATCAGAATAGTCCAGGAAACCAGTATTTCTGGTTCTAATGTAGAATAGGAGACTGTACCAGTTTATGGACTGATGGTGTTCTAAAGTTAATTTGTAAGCATGTTTGGAAGTGGGAACTTTAGAAAGAATATTAGTCTTTACCAGGTATTTTTAATCACTCTGTATAGATGATGATTTTAAGGTAAGGAATATATTTTGCTGTTGCTCTTGTTTCTTTTTAGTGTCTTCATGGCACTTTGGGCAGTAAGTATTCAATAAATGCCTGATCAAGTATCTGACATTTGTCAGAGCAGTACAGTTTTCAACAGACATTTTTTTTTTTAAGTTTGAAAAAGGAATAGAGACTTAGAATTGTTGAGTTGTGTTGGATTCCTGCCTATAAAAGCTTATTTGACTAAGAGTCCATCTCTGAATGTTAGGTTTTAGGATGCCAGGATTCCTGGTAGTAGTTTCTTTTTCCTGGGGTAAATCTTGTTATAGGATTGTTATAGGAACATTTCAAAATATATCGTTTGCCTCCACACTACCTATTCTGCCTTTACTTAGGTCTCCCATCTCTCTCCCACTGTTCATTTCCTTTCTCTGCTCTTAGTGTATACATGAAAGTGTCCTATCTTCCTAATTTATTTACTTCCTTTTTCTCTCTAAAAGATTTTTTTTCCTCATGACATCCAGTCATCTCAGTTACAAATTAAGAGGAGAAGTGCTTTATTTAAACTAAGTCTCATTACTGAAGAACAAATTAGTATATGAGGTAACAGGTCTTTTTGACTATCTTTTATACTGTTTATTAGCACCTTCTCCCAAAAAATGGAGCAGAGAAAGGAGAACATTGTATTTTCTTTTGCAACTTTTGATTGATTCCAGAAAACTCTGGGGGGAAAAATAAAAGCAAATTATTAAGATTAGTTTTATATAGCCTTGATTTTTGGGACTTTGCTGATACGATTGAGTAGTAATTATATGTTTTATTCTCTTCCCTCTCTCCTCTTCCCTGAACATCTTACAGGGAAAAAAATTTTGATGAATTTTCTAAGCACCTTAAGGGTCTTGTTAATCTTTATAACCTTCCAGGGGACAAGTAAGTATTTTTTGCTTTTGTTTGAAAAATTAGTATAAATCTATAAATCATTTTGTACTTAGAAATTTGCCAAGTCTTCTGCCCTAGCTCATTTGTAATTTCTATTCATTCTGACAGTCTATAACTCAGCTAATTAATGTCCTTTAAAGGTATTTTAAATAAACAGTATCTGCATTAATGATTATAGTGCTAGAAGGTAGATTATAATCCTTGAGGTATCTTCAGCATATTGATTTCTAGGCTGAAAGAAATTGTCATGGGACTGGTTTTATATTTTTAACCTAATTGGGATTCTGCTTACTTGCTTGGTCTTTTAAGTAGAGATAAAAACTAGCTTTGGTAGATCACTAATGATTTTGTTTTTTAATTTTTTTTTTTTTAATAGATATCTAAGTTGCTTCCAAGGTAGATTTGCTCTCTAGGCTTTCAGTGTTTGTGTATATGTATATTCGTTAACTAATTCTTGTTCTGTTTACTTTCCAGCAAACTGAAGACTAAAATGTACTTGGCTCTCCAATCCTTAGAACAGGATCTATCTAAAATGGCAGTTATGTATTGGTAAGACTGGCTAAAGTATCAATTCTCTTTGACCTTGTTCTTAAAGTTTTTTGTCTATAGGTTACTAGGCTTCTGTTATTTAAAAAATATGTATTATAGATGCATGTTACTATGCATCTGTATTTTACCTGTACTGTACATCTTGTCCATATCCTTTCACTTCCCAAATGATTGCATTCCATTTTCTGAATATCAGTATCCCTAAGTTGTTGGTTGGTATTCCATAGGTTTTATGAGAAGACTTGTGAAACCTGGCCTCCCTTCTGATAAATAATATTATAGTTGTAATTTTTGTTCACCATATTACACACTGGTATATTCTTAGAAATTATCCCTTCACCTTGAGGGTGAAATATAATTGTTAAATGCCCAAGATAGAGTCATTAGGATAGAATTAAAAGATGTGTAAGGGCTGAACTCATTATGACATTATATACTAATACCTTCAGGGCTTAAATGTAAATAAACATAGATCATTTGTCTTGCAGGAAAGCAACCAATGCTGGTCCCTTGGACAAGATTCTTCATGGAAGTGTTGGCTATCTCACTCCAAGAAGTGGGGGTATGTGATGCTATTTTGCTTGTTTAGAAAAAAACCTAATTTTTAGTTGAAAGATTACTACTTAAAATTTCATCTTGGTTTTATAAGCAGAAGGTGAAAATTACTAGTCATTTGTGATGGTTTTCTTTTTGTTTAATTGAAATGTAGTTGATTTTCAATGTTGTGTTAGTTTCTGGTATATGGTAAACTGATTCAGTTGTATATACTTTTATTCTTTTTCCTATTCTTTTTCATAATAGTTTATTATAAGATACTGAACGTAGTTCCCTGTGCTATACAGTAGGACACTGTTGTATAATAGTTTGTCTCTGCCAATCCCAGACTCCAAATTTACCCCTCTCATTTGTGTATTTTTTAGTGGTTTCTAAGGTGTCAATACTTGCCCTCCCCTAGTTTTCATATTTTTTAATTGTGAAGTAAATTGTTGCTGCTTGAAATAATACTTATGCTTCTGTCGTATTTCACAAGCTGCTTTGGATCATGAGTTCTCATATTTTAAACTATTTTCTTGTATATAGGTTTATAGGAAGGGAATATTTTTCTTTATTTGTAAGTTACCTGATAAAGTAGTGATGTTTTATTTTTCATAGGTCATTTAATGAACTTGAAGTATTATGCCTCTCCTTCTGACCTGCTGGATGATAAGACAACATCCCCTATCATTTTGCATGAGAATAATGGTAAGACTTTCACTATAAAGTAACTAAAGGTTTTGCTCAGTGTTTAAAAAATATTTTAAAAAATTTGAATGCCCAGACCTGCCTGTACTTTCTGGTTTGCTACTCACAAGTAAATATGCCATCCCTATCAAAGTTTTCCATTTCTACCAGAGTTTGCTTCTGATATATACATACACATTCATACATATATACATATGTATATATACGTTTGTTGTCATCTAGTTGCTCAGTCATGCTCAGCTCTTTTGCGACCCAATGGACTGTAGCCTGCCAGGCTCCTTGTCCATAGGATATACATACATAATAATAAAGGCTTAATTGATCCTTTTGAATGAGTAAATGAGTGAATGAGAAAATGTAAATGATCTGACTTGAAATTTGCTTTAATCATTACTTTAATGGTAAAGAAGTTAACCAACTTACTAAAGAACTAAAATAATGGATCTTACTTTGTATTTGCACTTTTTTTGGGTGCACTACATGGCTTGCTGGATCTTAGTTCTTTGACCAGAGATGGAACCCCTTGCCCTTGGGAGTGAAGGCACAGGGTTCTAACCACGGACTGCCAGGGAATTCCTGTATTTGCACTTTAATAGACTAAAACCTAATGAAAAATGGCCTAATACCTCATTTTGCTCCCCTTTTTAACTTCAATCATTGACTGTCTGTAGTCATAATTCTGTTTAAATGCATTCTGAAGTTGGAGAAAATAAGTTAATATTGGTAATCGGTCTTTAAAATTTTTTTCCTTAGACTGCATTGTTTCCTATATTTTGTATTATTTACTAACAGAATTATTGGTTTGTTAGAAAGGTACTTGTAGCATTTCTAAGTTATATAGGTATAGAATCTGATAATTAGGGCTGACAAATTACACAGAAGCTAGCTTTTTGTTTTTTTTTTAATGTTAAGATCCTTATAATTTGTGTTACTCTGGAGAATACCATTTTTTTTCTTTTTCCCAGTTCCTCGATCTTTGGGCATGAATGCATCAGTGACAATCGAAGGAACATCTGCTATGTATAAACTCCCAATTGCACCATTAATTATGGGATCACATCCAGTTGACAACAAATGGTAAGTGAAATATAATTCTAGGGTAGCAAAGTCCATTTTTTTTCAACTTTAAGCCCAATAAGAAACAAGTATTACTTTGACTTGGCTCTTCCCACACTTGACTTCCTAGGGGTGGGCTTTTTGTTTTATCCATTTGATTTCTCTTTTCGGTATTTGCATGCTCCTCTTTGAAGTCTGCTCATAGAACACAGTTTTATCATGAGAGAGAAAGAAGAGAACCGTGCTACTTCCACTGGCTTAGTGGTTTAGTGATTGCTCTATGGGATTTTCTTATGGGACTTTATGTTGATCTGGAGCTATGTTGGAGTAATATTAATAACTAGAGAACGTGTTTCAGGATAGATGTTCGATAAGATACTTTAGGGTTAACAAATAGGATATTTTGGAATTGGGGGAAGGAAGTTCAAAGAGTGAAGTTTGATAGTCTTTGTATGTGTTTATATGATACAAACGTGTCTGAGTGTTGAGAACTTTTCATTTTTACATCAATTCAGAATCCCAATCCTCTACTTTTTTTTTTGAAGGACTCCCTCCTTCTCCTTAGTTACCAGTGCCAACAGTGTTGATCTTCCTGCTTGTTTCTTCTTGAAATTTCCCCAGCCACTTCCAGTATCTAGAGCATTTGTTCAGAAAATTCAGAACTGCACAGGTGAGTTTTAAGCAGCATCAGAAGCTAATAATTGTTATAAAAGTAAAAGCAAACTTCAAATTCACATTATCTTAGCCCTCTTTCAGTCTTGACCTCAAAAAACTAGTGATAGGTATAGATATCATGGTGTTTTGAACTAGTCAGTGCTTATTAGTAAGTACTTCTTGAATAAATGGGTGAATGAAGGGAAAACTGAGCTGTCAACATTTTCATCTTACTGTGATTATATTGATCTTTGCTCTTCCAGGAATTCCATTGTTTGAAACTCAGCCAACTTATGTACCCCTCTATGAACTGATCACTCAATTTGAACTGTCAAAGGATCCTGACCCCTTACCTTTGAATCACAACATGCGATTTTATGCTGTAAGTAAGGCGTTATGGATTGTTGTAGATTATGGTTGGACCCAAGATCAGAATCTTCCTTTTATAGGATATCTGAAATCAGAAGACATTCTTTTGGCTTACCAGATCATGTCCTGTTTTCTCAGGCAGGAAATTACAGATATCTTTGAAATGTACTGAAAAAGAACATAACTTCCAAGTTAGGAAAAATGTACATTGAATTGTTGAAATTTCAAATGAAAGTCTCTTAATGGTATTCTAAACTTTTATAAGCTTATAAGTAGGTATTAAGAATTCTTGCTGTTTAATCCTTTCAAGTGCTGTGAACTTCTGATCTACAGAGTACTTACAGAGAAGAAAGTACTGGAATGAGTGAATTAAGGACGGTTTTTAAACCACATCTGAACTTGAATTTATTTGAATGTTTGACAATAGTCTAAAGTAACAGTTCCTCAATTCTGGCTCCATTATAACTGTATACTGCTACTGCTAAGTCACTTCGGTTGTGTCTGACCCTGTGTGACCCCATAGACGGCAGCCCACCAGGCTCCCCTGTCCCATAGGGTGTTATTAAAAAATAAAAATTTTGCACTTACTGTTCAGGGACCCCTTTTATACAGATTTCTGAGGTAATTTTTATGTTAGCTAGGTTAGGAAACCACTGGCAGAACATTTAGAAAAAAGGGGTCTTTTCAGCCAAGTGAGTGAGTGGCAAGAAATTGCTGATTTTTGAGGAGTAGGGTGTTTTTTGTTTTTTTTTTTTTTTCAGGATAGTTTGTGGTTGGAGTACAGTGGCTGAGTAAATAGCATTTGTTCCCTTTGTTCTTTTTGCCCAGGCTCTTCCAGGTCAACAGCACTGCTATTTCCTCAACAAGGATGCTCCTCTTCCAGATGGTAGAAGTCTACAGGGAACCCTTGTTAGCAAAATCACCTTTCAGCACCCTGGCCGGGTTCCTCTTATCCTGAATCTGATCAGACACCAAGTGGCCTATAACACCCTAATAGGAAGCTGTGTCAAAAGAACTATTCTGAAGGAAGGTACTGCCTTTCCTTTTGCTGTATTTACCGGTAAATGGTACTGATTACTCTGCTACTGCTAAGTCACTTTAGTCGTGTCTGCCCTGTGTGACCCCATAGACGGCGGCCCACCAGGCTCCCCCGTCCCTGGGATTCTCCAGGCAAGAACACTGGAGTGGGTTGCCATTTCCTTCTCCAATGCATGAAAGTGAAAAGTGAAAGTGAAGTCACTGAGTCGTGCTCGACTTTTAGTGACCCCATGGACTGCAGCCTACCAGGCTCCTCTGCCCATGGGATTTTCCAAGCAAGAGTACTGGAGTGGGGTGCCATTGCTTTGTCCGACTGATTACTCTAGTAGTTCTCTAATTTGGTGGCTCATCATATCACCTGTGGAGCTTCTAAAACTACAAATATTTGGTTTCCATACCAAATGAACTTAATTAGAATTTCTGTGGGAGGAGTTGGGAATCTAGTTTAAGCTCTGTGGATAATTTTGATGGAAGCAATCTGTATATTGGCATATGGAAACTACTGAGTTTTTTTGCAATGGGCTTACTGTTTTTCTGCATGCAGTGGTGTAATTGGGTACCTAGGGCCCTGAATCTTGCAGCAGATATATAAGGTATAATTTGAGATTTTGTAGGAAGAGAGTTCTTGACACCTAAATTTTAGGTTGTTAGGCAGTGCTTCTCACGTTTTAATCCTGAGTATATTTTCTCCACCTTCTTTGGAGAATTTTATCATATAGCTTAAAAACAGATGAGACCTGTGCCCTTTTCTTTCTCTCCCAGGATTCTGGAATGCTGATGTTTTTCACACAGTTTGCTCTTAGAAATCTTGATATGAATTTTGGCTGCTCTAGTTAATCATAGTTAATTTTTTACATTAGTTGTAAACATTTCAGTGATAGAACTGTGCCATTCAAATGGTAGGCAAGAAGAAACCCAGAAGGTAAATCAGGACATATATTTTATGGGAGTAAGAATTGTTCCAGAAACGAAAAATTTTAGAAAGTTGAAGTAATGACACAGAACATGTGCAAGTATCCTTATGACCCTTCTGTTTCATGTATCTCAATCCTAGGAGATTATCCACATAGCTTTAGAGCATTTAAAAATGAGTTTTTGTGAGATAGTTATGAAGTTAGTCCTACAGAGATACATACTTTTCCCCAAGAAAGTATATAATTCTTGTCTCTGGGCTTTCAGCATGTTTGGCTTAGAAACCAACGATGATAGTTATATGTAAGTGTATTTGGCATAAATATATCATTTTAGATTGTATTCCCTACGTCCATGTTTACCAAACTATGGAATGTATAGCTAACAGCTGTATACTAGTAGAAAGCAGAGTTTATGACAGTGATTCTGATGCTTATCAAATAGAATGAGAAACTCCTCTTGGCCACATTTATTTTCAGAATTGATTTTCAAGGCAGGATGTTTATATCTGCCAAGGACTTTATCAATTTAGGGATTAAATATCTTCATTTAAAAAAACTGAAGTTTACTTTGTTTTAGAGTATTTATAACATAAACTGGTAGATTCTTGGGAATCTGATTTCTTCAATCACCTGTGAGTGCCAGTGGGTTTCATGTTTTTAAAAAAATATATGGGATTTAGTTTCCAGTGAGGGAGAGAAAGGATTTCATAATTAATGATTACTATTTACACATCTCAAGTCTTTTTATCTAGTTGATTATTTTATGATCCTTTTCTTTGCCTTTTAGATTCTCCAGGGCTTCTCCAATTTGAAGTGTGTCCCCTCTCAGAGTCTCGTTTCAGCGTGTCTTTTCAGCACCCTGTGAATGACTCCCTGGTGTGTGGTGAGTTATGTGGGTGGTTAGCACCTCTCTCAGGGTAGCAGTTTGGTCCTTTTATCTCTTCTTGAAAAGTCAGAAACTGAAGCCAAATCCATCCTAAACACCTCCTATATGTTTTATTTTTCAGTGGTAATGGATGTGCAGGACTCAACACATGTGAGCTGTAAACTCTACAAGGGGCTGTCAGATGCACTCATCTGCACAGATGACTTCATTGCCAAAGTTGTTCAAAGGTAGCACTGGCCCTTTTTCATCAGAGTACCATTAATAGGTGTATAAAGAATGCTGTTTTCAGTAATAAATGAATTAGAAATTTAGGAGGAAGGCATTTAGTCACTGCTTTGAATTCACACTTCTCTGGTTTTGGATCTAGAAGCAATATGAGTTTTTGATTTTATAAATCTCATAAGAGTAATAGGAAGTAAAGTAGGTAACTTCAGACCCAGTGTTAGGGCTCTTTTATGAGGGAGAGAGCTGAAAAAAATGTAGATCTTTTTTTCACTTTTCCTCTGTGTCATTTTTGTAAAAAACACATGTAATATGTCAAACAGCAGTATGTGGGAAGATACTTTAGCCATTCAGCTTCCTGGAAGCATTAATATGTAATTTCAAGATTTTTTAGAGCAGGTACGAGTGGTCTGTTTAGTAAATAAAAATAAATTTTATTGACACATAAGACATGCCTGTAAATGAACACGTCTGTTCCTTTACATATTGTTTATGGTAGCTTTTGAGCTAAGGTGGCAGAGTAGCTGGACAGAAACCATATAATCTTAAAAAGTCAATATATTACTATCTGGTCTTTTAAGAAAGGTTGTTGACATAGTGTAGAGCAAATTGTTTTCAAACATGTTTATAAACATAAATTTATCTGTAACATAAAAAGTGCTTTGCTTTAAAATAAAAAGGATTTCCTGCCAGTGGTAGTACTTTTCACAGATAGCTTTGGGGTGATTTAAGCTATTTAAGTATAGAATTTGATGGGTCAAGAGATTTTTCTAGTGGTTCATCAATTAAGATAAATTGTATATACAATTACACCATTAATCACATGTGAAGTCCCCAAAGGAGGGCATTTTCTTACTGAGGTCATTATTACCAGTTTTATTTTAGTTCAGTATGGTATCTAATTATTTGGACATCTGTTTAGGATTGGTTTGTTTTTGGTGGCATGTCAAAGGAGGTTGATGATTGCCTCCTGGTCCAGATTTTTTTTTTTTTGGCTCCTCTATGTGGCTTGCAGGATATCAGTTCCCCATCCAAGGATTGAACCTGGGCCCTCAGCAGTGAAAGCTTGGAGTCCTAACCACTAGACTACCAGGGAATTCCTTCCAGATTCTTTTTATTCATTCATTCATATAAAATATTTATTTGGCTGTGCCAGCTCTTAGTTGTGGCATGCGAATCTTTTTTTGTGGCATGTGGGATCTAGTTCCTTACCAGGGATCAAAATCAGGCATCCTGCATTGGGAGTATGGAGTCTTAGCCACTGGACCATCAGGGAAGTCTTCCTCCAGATTCTTTTTAGAATGGGTATATCCAAAGCTCTGGCATTTTACAGAACTGCTCCTGCCTTACAGGTCCTCTGCCTTACCTGAAAACTATTTATTGCACATCTTTACTTAAGGCAAAAGTAAAGCCTTTATCTCAAATGAAAAATTGGTTTAAGTAGCAGCTAATGCATTGTTCATTTTGTTTTTTTCCATCTTATTTTACAGATGTATGTCGATTCCTGTGACGATGAGGGCTATTCGGAGGAAAGCTGAAACCATTCAGGCCGACACTCCAGCACTGTCCCTCATTGCAGAGACAGTTGAAGACATGGTGAAAAAGAACCTGCCCCCGGCTAGCAGCCCAGGGTATGGCATGACCACAGGCAACAACCCAATGAGTGGTACCACTACACCAACCAACACCTTTCCGGGGGGTCCCATTACCACCTTGTTTAATATGAGCATGAGCATCAAAGATCGGCATGAGTCGGTGGGCCATGGGGAGGACTTCAGCAAGGTATCTCAGAACCCAATTCTTACCAGTTTGTTGCAAATCACAGGGAACGGGGGGTCTACCATTGGCTCGAGTCCGACCCCTCCTCATCACACGCCGCCACCTGTCTCTTCGATGGCCGGCAACACCAAGAACCACCCGATGCTCATGAACCTTCTTAAAGATAATCCTGCCCAGGATTTCTCAACCCTTTATGGAAGCAGCCCTTTAGAAAGGCAGAACTCCTCTTCCGGCTCACCCCGGATGGAAATGTGCTCGGGAAGCAACAAGACAAAGAAGAAGAAGTCATCAAGATTACCACCTGACAAACCAAAGCACCAGACTGAAGATGACTTTCAGAGGGAGCTATTTTCAATGGATGTTGACTCACAAAACCCTATCTTTGATGTCAACATGACAGCTGACACGCTGGATACGCCACACATCACTCCAGCTCCAAGCCAGTGTAGTACTCCCCCAACAACTTACCCGCAACCAGTACCTCACCCCCAACCCAGTATTCAAAGGATGGTCCGACTATCCAGTTCAGACAGCATTGGCCCAGATGTAACTGATATCCTTTCAGACATTGCAGAAGAAGCTTCTAAGCTTCCCAGCACTAGTGACGATTGTCCACCCATTGGCACCCCTGTTCGAGATTCTTCAAGCTCTGGGCATTCTCAGAGTGCCCTCTTTGACCCTGATGTCTTTCAAGCCAATAATAATGAAAATCCATACACTGATCCAGCTGACCTTATTGCAGATGCTGCTGGCAGCCCCAGTAGTGACTCACCTACCAATCATTTTTTTCCTGATGGAGTAGATTTCAATCCTGATTTGTTGAACAGCCAGAGCCAAAGTGGTTTTGGAGAAGAATATTTTGATGAAAGCAGCCAAAGTGGAGATAATGATGATTTCAAAGGATTTGCATCTCAGGCACTAAATACTTTGGGGGTGCCAATGCTTGGAGGTGATAATGGGGAGACTAAGTTTAAAGGCAATAGCCAAGCTGACACGGTTGATTTCAGTATTATAGCAGTGGCTGGTAAGGCTTTGGGTCCTACAGATCTTATGGAGCATCACAGTGGTAGCCAGAGTCCTTTATTGACCACTGGGGACTTAGGGAAAGAAAAGACTCAAAAGAGAGTAAAGGAAGGCAATGGTGCCAGTAATAGTAGTCTGTCAGGGACAGGATTAGACAGCAAACCAGGGAAGCGCAGTCGAACCCCTTCTAATGATGGCAAAAGCAAAGATAAGCCTCCAAAGCGGAAGAAGGCAGACACTGAGGGAAAGTCTCCATCTCACAGTTCTAACCGACCTTTCACCCCACCTACTAGTACAGGTGGATCCAAATCTCCAGGCAGTTCAGGAAGATCTCAGACTCCCCCAGGTGTTGCCACACCACCCATTCCCAAAATTACTATTCAGATTCCTAAGGGAACTGTGATGGTGGGCAAGCCCTCTTCTCACAGTCAGTATACCAGCAGTGGTTCTGTGTCTTCCTCAGGAAGTAAAAGCCACCATAGCCATTCTTCCTTATCTTCTGCTTCCAACTCAGGCAAGATGAAAAGCAGTAAATCAGAAGGTTCATCAAGTTCTAAGTTAAGTAGCAGTATATATTCTAGCCAAGGGTCTTCGGGATCTAGCCAATCCAAAAATTCATCCCAGTCTGGGGGAAAGCCAGGCTCCTCTCCTATTACCAAGCATGGACTGAGCAGTGGCTCCAGCAGCACCAAGATGAAACCTCAAGGGAAGCCATCATCACTTATGAATCCTTCTTTAAGTAAACCAAACATATCCCCTTCCCATTCGAGGCCACCTGGAGGCTCTGATAAGCTTGCCTCTCCAATGAAGCCTGTTCCTGGGACTCCCCCATCCTCTAAAGCCAAGTCCCCCATCAGTTCAGGTTCTGGTGGTTCTCACATGTCTGGAACTAGTTCAAGCACCGGTATGAAGTCATCTTCAGGGTTAGGATCCTCAGGCTCATTGTCTCAGAAAACTCCCCCATCATCTAACTCTTGTACAGCATCTTCCTCTTCCTTTTCCTCAAGTGGCTCTTCCATGTCATCCTCTCAGAACCAGCATGGGAGTTCCAAAGGGAAATCTCCCAGCAGAAATAAGAAGCCGTCTTTAACAGCTGTCATAGATAAACTGAAGCATGGGGTTGTCACCAGTGGCCCTGGGGGTGAAGACCCAATGGACGGCCAAATGGGGGTGAGCACAAATTCTAGCCATCCTGTGTCCTCCAAACATAACATGTCTGGAGGAGAGTTCCAGGGCAAGCGTGAGAAAAGTGATAAAGACAAATCAAAGGTTTCCACCTCGGGGGGCTCAGTGGATTCATCTAAGAAGACCTCAGAGTCTAAAAATGTGGGGAGCACGGGTGTGGCAAAAATTATCATCAGCAAGCATGATGGGGGATCCCCCAGCATTAAAGCCAAAGTGACTTTGCAGAAACCTGGGGAAGGTGGTGGAGAAGGGCTCAGGCCTCAGATGGCCTCTTCCAAAAACTATGGCTCTCCACTCATCAGTGGTTCCACTCCAAAGCATGAGCGTGGCTCTCCCAGCCATAGTAAGTCACCAGCATATACCCCCCAGAATCTGGACAGTGAAAGTGAGTCAGGCTCCTCCATAGCAGAGAAATCTTATCAGAACAGTCCTAGCTCAGATGATGGCATCCGACCTCTTCCAGAATACAGCACAGAGAAGCATAAGAAGCACAAAAAAGAAAAGAAGAAAGTAAAGGACAAAGATAGGGACCGGGACAAAGACCGAGACAAGAAAAAATCTCATAGCATCAAGCCAGAGAGTTGGTCTAAATCACCCATCTCTTCAGACCAGTCCTTGTCTATGACAAGTAACACAATCTTATCTACAGACAGGCCCTCAAGGCTCAGCCCTGACTTTATGATTGGGGAGGAAGATGACGATCTTATGGATGTGGCCCTGATTGGCAACTAGGAACCTATTTAAAGCAAAAATATGGCCAGAGAAGAACTAAGTGTATAGGCAAATCATCATAAGGAGTGAGTCAGACAGGTCTGATTTTGTGTTTAAGAATCTTAAATGGCATGGCTTTGACACCAAGTGGGATGAATTTTGAAAGGCATAGCCGGACCCTACTAAAGAGACCATAGGGTTTGATTCTGGTTACCACAAATCACTTGTTCCTTTGCCAGAAAAAAAAAAAAAGTTTTAAAATATTTGCTTATGAAAGGGAGGGGGTGGGAAGGGCTTAGGGAGAGGGAAGGGTGGGAAACAGTTTTGTGGGAAATATTCATATATATTTTTTCTCCCTTTTTCCATTTTTAGGCCATGTTTTAAACTCATTTTAGTGCATGTATTTGAAGGGCTGGGCAGAAATGAAAAAGCAATACATTCCTTGATGCATTTGCATGAAGGTTGTTCACCTTTGGGTAGTTGTCCATTTGAGGCAGGGGCAAATGAAGGACTTGGGTCATTTTGGACACTTAAGTAATGTTTGGTGTCTGTTTCTTAGAGGAGTGATTGGGGAGGGAAGATGATTTTAGCTATTTATTTGTAATATTTTAACCCTTTATCTGTTTGCTTTTATACAGTGTTTTTTTTCTATTCTATGAGGTTCAGGGTTCAAAATGATGGGAGGCAAGGAGGAGGCTTATTTGGTGGTAGGGAGCTTGTGGCTTATGCTGGTAATGTAGTATCAAGCTGAAGCAGATCAGTCAGAGCCCACCTTTGGAGTCAAGTAGAAAACCAAAATGGTGTTTTTGTTATAGGAGGTTTTTCATAGGGTTCAGACATCATAGGAATATTAGGAGTTACCTTTCTGTGGAGGCATTGATTTATAGTTTTTTCCTTTAAAGAAAGCTTGGCTGGCTTTTTGGGATATAAACATGTTTTCAGATTCAGTAAAGTTTAAAAGTGGGATAGCCTCCCTGACCCAGTGGCATGAAAACCATTACAGAATTCATAGTTCTCCTATTTCTACAATGTGCCAAAAGTCCATATCCCAGCATTTTGTTTGTAGGAGAACTGATGCCATTCCTGAGAACTGGGCTCCTTGTTTCCCTTCATCACAAGGATAAGGAGTCCAGACTTTAATCACTCCACTGTATGCTCCCTTAGATAAAACAGTAAAAAATTTGCAGCCATAGTTCACTTAAAACCGTTTTCAAGCTCACTTGAAGTAATGGGGGCCTGGAATGCTAGGTGGGCATGAAGATAAACCCTTGCTACTATGTAGCAACACAATTGGACCTTTTTGGAAGAACAGGTCTGAGTCTGGATTCTGGGGGACGTCAATAAGAAGCCCTTCTCATACATATAGAAATCCAGGAGACCATTTGAGTGCAACACAAGTTCTCAGTATTTGGAGGGTCCTCTCAAAATTCTGCGGCCTTACTTTGATTTTGACACCTGCACTGTGCCATTCCTGATGATTCCATTCAGGATCTGTATCAGCAGGATGGGGCACGATCCCCAGCACAACTCTTCTGGATTAAAAAAAAAAAAAAAAAAAA